>NW_006439568.1:5947889-5954988 GCF_000325575.1 Pteropus alecto | reverse complement strand
AAAAATCTTGCTAGAACTAATTGAATTCAGTGAGGTCATAAGTTATAAGACCAATGCATAAAAGTCAATCATTTTTATATAATAAAAAACCATGCGAAGCTGAAATTAAAAACAAAATATTATTTACCATTGCTTTAAATAAAATAAAATACTTAGGTATAAATCTAACAGAACAGGTGCCTATATCCTGAAAATAGCAGGAATTATTTTATATCAAACAAAACAATCAACAAGTACTGATGAACTGATCACCTCCACTAAGTTAGACAATGCGGGGGATACGAAGAAAGTCGAGACTCAGCCTGCTTTCTGAGAGCTGAAAATGTAAGTGAGGAAATGAAAGATGCACACATAAGAGAGATTCTACGATAGGATGCAGGTTGCATGGGAGAGTAGAAAGAGTTTGAGTTTACAAAGCTGGCAAATGTGTGTTTCAGCTCCAGAACCTCCATTGACTATCTGTGTAGATTTGGTACATTTTTTAAATCTGTGAGCCTCATCTCTCTCATCCATTGAATGGAGCTAATAATAGCTACTCACAATGCCGTAAAGATTACATGAAATAACCTATGTGACTGACACTTGAGCACTCCCTCTGGTTCAGTCACCCTCCATGTGGTGTTTGCATCGTCCCTAAGAATTAGGTATGATCATCATTCTCATACTACAGATGATGAAATAAGCCTCAGGAAATGAACTGTCTCCCCCACGGTGTCACAGCTATTAAATAGCAAAACTGGGTTCCGACTCGTATCTCTGAATCCAGATTCTAAATTCTTAACAGCTACACAGTATTATCTCTCAATCCTTTTTTTCCCGTAATTCTACGATTTTTTTTTTTTTCCAAAAACCACCAGGCTAACGGCTGAAATGAATTGATGGGCACATAAAGCAAATTATTAGTCTGAGCGTCCCTCCTAAATCAAGTTCATTTTCTACAAAAGACACATCAAGTGGTATATCCCATTCCTTGCTTCTGTTTATCCCTTACCCTACATTAGATTTTAATTCCAAAGTCACTCTCCTATATAATTTGTTTAATCCCTTTATTCTTTAATGCCCCATATTTGAGGTGACACTTTCATTTTATTGGTTGGCAGGATAAACCAGACTTTTCTCTGCTACCTTCACCTTTCATTCCCACTGTACCAAATATGCTTGTGGAGAAACTGAAACAAAAGTTTACACATACTTCTTCAATTTTCACTTCCTCAGACTGGAGACCTATCCAGTGGGGACATAACCAAAGAGACCCGCCCTGTGGAACACAGCTTCTGAGAGATGCCAACAGAGAGAACTAAAGCTCACAGCAGCTAATTAATGCTTTATCTCTGGATTTCAAGACTTCGCCTATAAAAATATAGCTTGAGCTTGGCTTCCATTTATAAACTATCGAACCTATATATTTTAAACATTTACAAACTACTAAATGTTTCAATAAGTAAGGATCATAGGACGTATTCTGGGGATAATTTTTACATTATATTATGGGTAATAGTTGTTCATCAGAAAGACCAATAAATTTTGTAATCTTGAGGACAGAATGACATTTATTTATCTTTGAGTATTCAGCTTATTATAATGCCTAACACACGAAAGAAAGTTTTGTTGATTCACTAGCTGAATGAATACATGAATGAATGTGATCAGTGTGTATAACTCAGCTATCTAAAAGATTGCTATGATGGTTAATTTCATGTGCCAACTCAACTGGGTCACGGAGTCCTCAGATACTCAGTTAATCGTTATTTCTGGGCGTGTCTGTGAGAGAGTTTCTGGATGAGATCAAAATTTGAATCAGACTGAATAAAACAGAGGGCCCTCCCCAATGTGGGTGGGCCTCATCCAATCCACTGAAAGCCTGAATAGAAAAAAAAGAAAGGCTGAGTAAGAAAGAATTCTCTCTCTCTGACCATCTTCAAGATAGGGACGTAGCTCTTCTCCTGCCTTTAGACTCAGACTGAAGTTTATACCATTGGTTATCCTGGTTCCCAGGCCTTCAGACAGACTAGAGCCACGCTGTTGGCTCTATCGGCCTTTATAGTCACATGAGCCAGTGCCTTCTTATAAATTTCTGTGTTTCTCTCTCTGTATCTGTCTCTCCATCTCTCTCTGTTTGTGTGTGTATCTAACCTTGTCTCTATGCCATATCACTCAACCTCACAATACAGAAAGCCAGATTTTCCACTGTGTCTCTTACACTTAGAACAAAAGTAGACACCCTCTTCTATGTGCTTCTGGGAAGGTTTGAGGTTTGCCTGGCTCCAAATAGCTTATCCAAGGAAACATCTTCCATTTCTCACTGCTATGTCTACCCAAAAGAATATCGAAGGCTGCTGTGGCTGCAGCTGTGGCTGAGCAAATGGAAACAGTTTCCAGAAAATAGTTAGTATGTCATAGTTCTGCATTGGCCCTTCTTCTTTCTAGAATTGTACGGGTGCATTCAGTACTTTCTATGTGCTAGGCACTGAGTTAGATTTTCTGAACATTAGCTCATTTATTCTTAACAGTTTTGTGAAGTCGCCACTAATATTCCAGATTTACATGTGAGAAACTTGAAGCTTGGGGAAGCAAAGGAGCTAGAATTTAAACTCAGGTCTGTCTGAATGAAGAGCACACCTTAGCACCGCATCATGATGGACAGCTTTGTTAAGATCTGACACTTGAGTGAGTTTGGAAGGACTCAGTTTGGTGAGAAAAACCAGGTTCGTAGGCCATAACCTTTGGCCATGGTGCTAATCCAAGTCTTTTTCAACTCTTGGGGACATTGCAGAAGCAACCACAGCCATGCTACTTTCAGAGTAGGGACCATTTCTCTCCATGAAACCGGCAGAATAGATAGCTTGTCGACTGATGCCTTGGGCCACAGAAAACCTGCAAGCCATGTGCTCCAAAGAAAAGCCGAGTCCTCAGGAAAAGTTATCTTTTCCAGATTGTGCAAACTTTGGAGAGCTGAGCTTAGGCAGGTTAATGCAGTTTAACGCAAAGACAGCGTAGGAGGGGAAAGAAAGCAAAACTAATGAAGCTCAGCCTTTGATCTTTACTAATCAAGGCGTTTCATGAGGTACTTTATGATCATGTAGTACTCATTTCCTAATGAAAATGGTTTAAGTATGATTTTACTGGAGAGATCTAAGAAGCAGCCATCTAGGGAAGCGAGCCAGAAATTAGGTAACTCAAGACCACTCAGGAAATCAAAACAGTTACAGCTCCATTAGCCAAGTGTAATGTTTTTGGAGGGAAGGCAAAGGGGCCCAGGTAGCCAGAAATTTTCCTTGCCTTCATTCTCCCAGGGGAAAATATTAAGTACATTGCACATTCTGGGGCATCTTAATCCCCATTCTTAACCCGTATTCAGGCAGGGCTACGAGTCTCTTACCACCTTTGCACACTAGCACTCAGCTGTTTACCTTATAATAACTTGCCTTTCCACTCTTGGCAGAGCCCCACTTGCCAGATGGACACTTCATTGAGTGTACATGTTCTGGAAGGAAGGAAATGTCTCTTGGGATGTGTCTGATGGAAAACAAAGATGTCCAGTGTGTTACTCTACATTTCAATAGCACTTCGTATTTGCAGAGGGCTTTATCATAATGTTTTATTAGCGATTGCCTGCAACAACCCACCGAGAGAGATGGCGATGTTTTCACCGAGCAAACAAAATTAAGGCACATTCAGGCTAATTTGCTGCAGCCCACACAGCAAGGATTAGAAATTCTAGACCCAGAGTCACATGTTTTCAGAGCCTCACTTGTTTTAGGTTCTCTAAGGTTGCAGTTATGACTACAGACACCCAATCTGAATAGCAACTTAAGGTGGTACTCTTAAGTATCCATGCTAAATATAAATTTTGTATGAGGTGTAATAACTGCGGAAAAACCTTAAGGGTGGTTTGCCATGTTCTTCTTATTTACATGATCTTGTGTTTTTCTGGCTCTTCCAGTTGATCTTCAGAGATTCTTCTGTTATACCTCCCTGCTGCCAACTGTGAACAACCCTAATGGTCTATTTCTTGTATTTTTGTGCCACTACTCTCTCCAGCTTCACCATAATATTTATGCCACTACCCTCTCCAGCTTCAGCATAATCTTAATAAATTTCAGGTTACAAAGTTGTTCTCTCTCCTCCAAATTATTTCTGCCTTTCATTCATTTGTTGATTCAAGACATATTTCTTGTATCTACCACGTGCTCGGGGCACGGGACAAAGAGGCGATTAAAACTCAGTGCTTCCATTCATATAGTTCATAGGCTACCAACACATGGCCACATAGAGAAATCCCAACAAATGTCTTAATAATCTTGGCATTAATACAGCAGAGAAGCATCTTGCCCTGCCTGCGGCTGGGGAATCAAAGAACACTGAGAGGAAATAAATGTGTTCCTAATTCTTAATCCCAATTTATCACACAATAATTCATGTATCTGGTGATTAATAACTTAGAACTTACTGTGTGTATGTCCAGAGTGAGAACATAAGACATTACATAAAACACTTCTCTGTGACCCCGAGGATTTTACTATATAGGCGAGAAGAATGGACATTTCTACAAAACCAGAAGATATCCCTGTCTCATTGATATTCATCTTTCTACTACTTAAACATTTTTTATCTCTCACTTTCAGTGTTTGTTTTTGTTTATATTGTATGGACTAGTGAGGAACTAGTTCTTAGAAAGATAAGTTTTTAATGGAAAACTTCGTGTCCTCTAGTTATTTACTATGAAGCTGAAAGGAATTTGCAGAGACTCTTTGAATTTGCTTTTTTCCCCCAAAATGGGAATTATGAATAATATTAATATTATAAGAGTATTATGAGAATCAAACTACAAGGATGCTGTTACAAAAAGTATTTTTCAAACTTTAGCCTGCTCACTGTGTGAATGGTAGTTAGATTAATGTAAGTATAATGTATATTTAAAAAAATTTTAATTTAATTATTTGCAAATTCATAAATAAAAATGTTATTACATCTGTTTCAAATAAGATAGATCATGAAATGTTTCATAATCTTGAATTTGCTTGCATCATGTGCTCTAAATAATTTGTACAGTGTTAGTAGCTCTCGGAAGGCATCGAAAATCAGATTTTTAAATTTTTGGAAAAGATTCTAGAAATTATTAAGTAACAATATCTCCCATTTTTTGCGATACGATAGCTGGGACTTAACTAGGGTCGTAGAATGTATGAAACACAGTTGTGGAATTAGAGCTCATGTCTGCTGAGTTCTCATGCATCACATTTTATTTGTTGCATTGGGTTAATTTCCTAGTGGAGGCAATTTACTTAGGTTATATCAAGCCAAGGCAAACAAGATTCTGTCTGTGTGATATGTGATCTAAAGGGTTTTATTTCTCTGCTGTTCTGCTTTACTTAGCACCACGTTATACACGAGATGGAGTAGGAAACACGTTGGCACCAAGAATAAGGGACTCTCATAGGGTAGTCATGGAAACATGTCCCATTATGAAGTCCCAGAAGCTTGAATCACTTATCCCTGGGAGCTCGATTCACTGTCATCAGGTGTCCTCTCGCTCCCTGGCATGTGTGCGTGCACAAACACACAGATATACACAGACACACATGCATACACGAGATGGAGTAGGAAACACGTTGGCACCAAGAATAAGGGACTCTTATAGGGTAGTCATGGAAACATGTCCCATTATGAAGTCCCAGAAGCTTGAATCACTTATCCCTGGGAGCTCGATTCACTGTCATCAGGTGTCCTCTCGCTCCCTGGCATGTGTGTGTGCACAAACACACACACATACACAGACACACATGCACACACGTGCGCGCGCACACACACACACACGCACACCCCAAAAGTCTATGTGAAATGATCTTCTGAAGTGGAAGAGGTGGGCATTTATTCATCAGTTCTCATTCCAAACTGGTCAAGAGTTGTCACCCAGGAGATAATTTACTCACACATCCAGATATAATGCCTGGTAGTTTTAGATAGAAGACCCACATCATAGTGTCAGGCAAGGCCCAGGGCAGAAAGTGAACAATGTGCACTAAAGCCGTAGTAGGTTTCATCAGGCTACCCCTAAACTAAGCTGCTGCTGAGGCCATGGCGGGAACAGAGTGTGCCAGGAAGAGGGCAAACATAAGAGGTCAGACCTTATGACGAATCATATATTCTTCTGTAAAAGCACTAATATAATACTTACTATACATCGTATATTCTTCCATACAAACACTAATATAGTAATATTAACTATCCATCATACAGTCTTATATATTAACACTGACATAGTATTTACCATGCATCGTATATTCTTCTGAGTGCCTTCTACATGTTAAGTCATTTAATCCTCACAGTAATTTATGATTTAGGCACTAGTACTATGTTCATTTTGAAGATCATGAAACTGAGGCAGATACATTAATTAACTTGCCTAAGTTCATGCATTTACTGAGTGATATACCGACCATTAAACTCAGGCAAGCTGGCTCCCCAAACCATGTTCAGACTATATTACAGTGCCTGGGAAGTGGCTGAAGAACTGTTTTGACTTCTATGCTGGCATAAAAAGAATAACTATGAAAAGATACACCTGACTCTTATTTTAACAAATGTGAGACAGTTTAGTGTAACTGTTCAGAGAATGAATTTTTGGATCAAGCAGATATTAGTTCACTTTCTCAACTTCTTGCTAACTACCTTGCACAAGCCACTTAACCCTTCATAACCTCAGTTCTTTCTTCTGTATTATGGATCATATTTATTTCATAGGATCGTTATAAGTATTTTTAAATTGCATAGAGTACTCAGTAAGTCTTTAAGAAATCAATGATAGATTAAAATTGTGTATTTTTGCAGAACTTTTATTATTTCATATGTCTCTTCCACTTCGGAAAGTCCTCTTTAAAGATATGAGTAGTCTGCAGCCATGCCACCCTGAACAAGACCGATCCTGTCTGATCTTGGAAGATAAGCAGGGTCGGGCCTGGTTAGTACTTGGATGGGAGACCACCTAGGAAGACCAGGTGCTGTAGGCGTAAAAAATAAAAAATAAGGGATTGTAAGCTGACAAGGTCCTTGCAATCTGTGAGGTCAACCAAGGGTAGCCTTGCCTAAAAAAAAAATA
>NW_006439568.1:5931228-5947827 GCF_000325575.1 Pteropus alecto | reverse complement strand
TATGGTTCAGGAGGCAGTAAAATTATTTATTACACACTTTTCAGTTGAAATTTCTCTAAAATTTTTTTCCTGTCCTTAGCCAAAATAAAAAACAAGCAATGCTAACACTGAACAGGACTGAATTCTCTCTGACAACTCAAGACGATTATTTTTGGAGCGCTGGAGGCAGCAGGTCTCGGTTAGAATCATTCAATATCACTGATCATTAGTTCTTGCATTTTTGAAATAGATATAGTAATAATTCTTATTTAGCAGGGTAGTCCTGACCATCACATAATGATGTAGGTAAAGCAACTGGCCCACACTATATGTTAAACTAAAACTGCCCGCTGGGAAAGAAAATATGAGAACAAGATACTGTCCAAAGAAAAAATTCCTTGCCGTGTTTTTTGTTTGTTTGTTTGTTTGTTTGTTTTTTACCTTATTTGCCTCTTCATCCTCTATTAGTGTTTTGGGGAAGTAGGGAGTTATCCTCTGTGCATACATAAGTCGGTGCTTGATTCTCAGCCCAATGAAATGGCAAGTGGCTTAAGACCACGGGGCTAGTCTATGATAGAACAGCCAGTATTGGAATGGAGGGATTGGTAAACAAAATCATCGGGTGATTCAGATTTGGTTGGCAGAATCCAAATCTCAAAGAATCATTTTTCAAGGCATGAAATAAGTTGCATTTTTAGGCCCACAGAGAGTGGGCCGGAACCAAGAGGTCTCTCTGGGTACAGTCTGCACCTAGTATTTTTCCTGAAGATTCAGACAGGACATATTTGAGTGCACATTTGCTTTTTGGGTACTATAACTACAAAATTGGTTAAGCAGCATTTCCTACAGTTTCGATGTCTGAGAACGAGGGCTGGATCATATCATATAAGACTACCGGTACACATCCTTTGTTTGGGTCTTAGTTGAACATTTGGCCAAAGCCAACACTGGACAAGTACCTAGTTCACTCCTAGGAGATGACTGGATCCAGAACACAGCATCTGGGTCACAGCACGACTTCAGTGACGTGAGGTTGTAGATGAGATATCCTGGCACTTGTCACTGTCTAAATCCCTTTGGCACATGATGTAGATTGATTCTGAGATTTGGAGATAAAGTAGACATTACCCAAGTTTCCATGTAAATTTAGTGACATTAATAGAAATATATTTTATAGTTTGTGACAGAGGCCCACTCCCCAGTAATTTCCAAGAAAGCCCTGGGGGTGAGTCTCATCTCTGCTTACGATGTTCCCGTGACTCATGCACTTCCATGGTAGCCTCGTCCTCCCCGCCACCTCCCCGTCCACACCGAGGTATCCTGCCAATAAAGTTACCACTTTGGGGTGGTACCTCACACTCTTCGTTGCTTGTGACTTCTGAGAAATGCTAACTGTATCAAGAGTCCGATTTCCCAACTCTCCCAAGATTGTGACATCTGGGAGATTCTAAAATGTTTTCCTCTCTTAAAACTTCCTAGGACTAAAAAAATTATCTATTTTATGCAGAAAAGGGACAAATGCCTTTCTCTCCTACTCAGAGACAGATGTACTTGAGGAGACTATCAGGGGTCCAAGCAATGTGTTCATTTGATTCTATATTTTATAATATTAGCAGCATATATTCGAACTACAGTCAATTAATTCTGCTCTCTCTTCTATCCCTCTGTCGTATATATTCCTGTGTCTAGTGGTGTTGGAATGGCTGAGGGTATTTTGGGGATCCAGCTAATGGAGAAAGTTGTACAACTTTCTCTTTAGTTTGTATTTAGTGGAAGAGGTGCATTCTATTTTTGTAATTAGTTCTGCATTATAATTAATATATTTCTAGGCACCCAGTATAGTGATGGCTTCTAGAAATGCTACTACCCCATGTTCTGACTGATGATGTGAAGTTCAAGGCCAGGTGACTTACTATGATATTAATGGGTCCTCTGGCATCCAGAATTAGAATTATATGTTTAGAAGGAAGAAAAAAATGATTTTGAAATACATGAGCCTGGAGCTAATTCTGGAAAATTCTACCATTCTTAAAATGTGCAAAATTGCAATCAGAGGATTTGATTTTCAACAAAGCCTAGAGAAAATGGAAGTTCTCTTCTCTCAAAAACATACCTGATGTTGTAGCATAGATCATTGTAAATATACCATGTGTTTTTTGTCTTGTCGATGTAAATCACAAAAAGTGGAATTTATTCTGTTTGTAAGGGTGAAATCCCTCCAAATACTACAAAGAGCTAGTATGGCTGTAAGTTGAATTGCATGCTTTATGAACACTACTGATAATAAAAAAGCAAATTTTGATTAGATATAACAGCAAAGGCTGAGATATTTTTCTATTTTCTCTCTATAAAAAAATTTACAAAAAAATATTGTCCTATGACTAAGCGGTAATCAAAGAGTATGTAGTCAAGAAATGTAAGGGAAAAAATTATAAAGATAGTTCATGAAAATATCATTTTTAAAATTTTTGATAATATTTATGGCGTCTATCAGCTTTTTACCTACTGTAATCCACTGTGGTCTTTTTTCTCGCAAATACTCACTTTTTCCCTTATTTTGTATTGATAATTTGTATTCATTTTCTTCAAATGGTATACTTCTATTGTGTAAACTTCCAGTATCACAAAACCGAGATCTGCTTCTACCTCTACACTCTGCACATTTTGTCACCCAGTCCTGTGGTGGACCTGCATTAGTCGTGCCCTCCTGTTATACAATGAGCTCCTTCTAGACAGTTCTTTCAGCTCTCGTTGCCACTTCTCACTCCACAGTTTCCAATATGGGGTTGGGCTAGAGAACAGGAATCATTCTGACTTCTTTGAGACCCAGTGTGACCCCACTGTCCATCTGTAATCTGAATCACTAACCCTAGACCATAGCGGTCAGCCATAGACACCTGGGGAGCCCTAATCCCTAACATAGACATGTCTGAGTCTGCAGACTGGCTCATGCAGGACCCTTGCTACAGAGGACATTCTAACAGAAGTCACCGAGAGGGGTGAGAGCCATGTGGGTGTGGGAACCGAAGTCCTTAGAATATTCCTAAGAACAAATTTAAAGAGGATGAGTTACTAACTAGACAACGGGCAAAAGAATTAATTTTCTTTGGAAAATAAATTGCATCAAGCCATGCTCTGGTTTAAAGCCTGTCTGTAAATTTCATTTGCATCTGAAATAAAACCTAAAGACCTGGCAATGGTCTTCAGAGTCCTTCATGATCTGCCCCCGCTCCAAACTAACCATGTCTGTTGCCATTCTGCTTTGCTCACCAAGTTCAAGGCATATGAACCCACTTTCATACCATCAGACTTGCCTAGATCATCTCTACCTGTGTACATGTCTTATTTTCTAGATATCCCTGTCTATACTTTTTATAAATTTTTTATCTTCTCATGCTTCAGGTCTCCACTTAAACGTCTCTTCTTAAATTTATTCCCAGAAAAGTTTATTATGACCTCACTACACAAAGTAGATCCCATCCCCCACTTTTATCTCAACATCAATACTTAGAATTTAGCACTTTTTAATAATTATTTGATTAATCTATATATTTGCATTTTTTTGTGTTTTTGTTTGCATCCTTTACCACAGTATAGACATTTTCTAGCACCTAGAAGATTCTTCAAAGATCTGAACCCATTATCTTCAAATGACATTATAAATATAGCCACAGGAACCTATAGAAAAGACACATGTAATACAACTTTAAACTTGTGTACAAATTTCAAATTACACTGGCTGTTGATAGATGATAGATAGATAGATAGATAGATAGATAGATAGATAGATAGATAGATAGTCATAGAGATAAACAGACAAATAGATATTTGCTGAATAAACACATGATACATGCATGAATGAATAAATTTATAAAGTGAAGATAAGGATCAGGAGCAGAGTCAAATGGTCTGGTTTGGATATGAATATAAGCACTTGTTACCTCAGGCATAAAATTTAAGGAGATGCTCGCTCTCAGTTCCTGAAAGGTTCTTGTCATACTTCACATGCTGATTCTTCATTTACATGAACTTAAATTTTCAGCCCTATCCAACTCTCCTGTCTCATCCTACTTTGGGACCCAAAGTAATGTCCTGGCACAGATTCCAAACTGAGGAAGATGCACTACACTTGCCTTTCCCAACTGTCATTAGGCCTGTCCCTGGCCCCATCCCATAAATTACGATGACTTAAGTGTTCATGACTGGCATGCACAGCTTCATTCCTTGGCCGTGTTCTCACCGGCCTAGGTCTTGGTAACTCCTAGGAGTAGTTCTAGGGGTTCTCGAGGAGTAGTTCTTCATCCTTAGCATGCGTAGAGAATCACACAAGAAGCTGATTTAAAAGTGCAGATTACCACCTCTGATTGCAGGGTCCAGGCTCAGTGACCCTAAAAGCACATTTGAAACTCACCACTTGATGTCAGCTGATAGTCCTCCAGTCAACTCTTTATGAAAATACAATAAGAGCTTGTGGCAGAGATGTCGTTATGTGGTCACCAAACCCTGTTTTATTTTCTTTCATAAAACACAAATAGACCACAGTTCTCACCTGCATTGAAGTCAGGTGAAGCCATGGAACTGATGGTAGGCAGGAGTGGTTGTGTGTTGAACAGCTAACATCACCTTTCATCACTAATACGAAACTCAATTTTCCCTTCTGACCAAGGTAAAAAATGTAGTACTTTGTATTAGGGATGCTGTTACCTTTAAAATTTGACTTTGTATTCAACATATTTAAATGTACTGAAATGCAGATTTGACTATGACGCAGTAAATTAATATTGAAGATAAAAGCATGGGCTCTAAAATCAGACTACTTGGGTTTGTATTAAAACTCGACCACTTACTATTTGTGTTTTGGGGAGAATTATGTAATCTCTTTGAGGCATAGTTTCTCATTTATAAAATAAAGGGGATAACAGCTATAAATAGTGATAGTAGAATAGTAGCCATTATAATACTATCATTATTATCATATAGTTATAACAGTTAATATTTATATTGATTAATATTAATAATATATAAATTAATGGTTGTAATAATTTAAAATGTAAATAGTAATATACTTATTGTTATTATATACAAATAATATATATTATTGATATTTATAATCTGTACTAATATTAGTGTTGTTATTATTTAGAAATAATGATATATTGATATTAGAATATATCTTAGTAAATATATATATTATTGGTACTAGTAAAATTGGACAAGTCGTACGTATTTTTTTCTCAATCATATTTTCAAGTTTCGCAAACCCAGACTTTTTATCCCATCTATTGGATATAGATATTATGATTCTAATTATGTTGAAAATACTCTCAATTAATTCACATAAATGTTTTATAACATTTTTATAAAAAATTAATCTTAAAAAAATTAATCTTTTAATTTAGTAAATATGTGACCCTATCAAGACAGCATGAGGTGTGATGGTCTTAGCCACTGGCCCATGAGCACACACAGGTGTTTTATGTCTTCGGGTTTCACTCCTGCTAACAAATCATGAAGCAATGTTACGAGTCGCCCTGTAGGCTTTTATATCTGATTAAAGTAAATAAGAAAATGCCTGAATATTGCATTAGTCCTCAGATTTCAACATATTTCAACAAGATGTCAAGTCAAATCCAAAAAATGTGTATCAACGATCTCTGCCAATAGCATTGCAAGAGTCACTGAAGTTTCTCCTGTGAAAAATTTCACTCAGAAAAGTTTCTTCTCTTAAAAATTGAAGGCAAAAACAAAAGTGATTTTTTTCACACACTAGAAGGAGGCAGTCTATATGTCGATCTATGTTATATTAGATAAATATGTGTGTATAATAGTTATATTTTGTAGTTAACAGGAGAAGATATTTTTTAACTACTCTATTGAGATATAAGTAGTATACATTAAACTACAGTTATTTAAGTGTACGATTTGATAAATTTTGACGTGTAGACACCCATGAGCTTATCACCAAAATCAGAATTGGGGACATATCCATCACCCCCCAAAATTTCTTTGTGACCTCTTATAAAATCCTTCCCCGCCCCAGAAATCACTAGTACACTTTCTGCCACTATAGATTAGTTGGCATTTTCTAGAATTTTGTGGAAATGGAATTATACAGTATGTACTTCTTTTTGTCTTCCTTAGCATAATTATTTTGAGACTTACTCATGTTGTTACACATGTAGTTTATTCATTTTTATAGCTTAATATTCCATTGCACCACGATTTGTTTATCTGTTCACCTGTTGTTGGACATTTGAATTGCTCTGCAGGTTTTGGCTACTACAAAATAAATTTATGTTTATTCATGTAAACATCTTTGTATGGACATATGCTTGTATTTCTTTTTGGAAAATACCTAGGAATGAAATGGCAGGATCAAATGAGAAGTGTATGTTTAAGTTTTTAAGAAACTGTCAAATTGTTTTCCAAAGTGGTTGTACTATTTTACATTCCCACAAACAGTATATAAGAGTTCAAGTTCTTCCACGTCCTCAACACTTAGCACGCTCATTTTTTTTTAATTTTAGCCATTCTAATAAGTGTCTAGTGATAACGCATTGTGATTTAAATTTGCATTTCTCAAATAATTAATGATGTTGAACATCTTTACAGGTGCTTATTTGCATTTATATATCTTTGGTTTCTATTCAAAGTTTCTATTCAAATATTTCACCCATTTTTTATTGAGATGTTTACTCTTATTGTTGAGTTTTGAGAGTTTTTAATATCCTAGATATAAGTCCTTTTTCAGATATATGATTTTCAAATGTTTTCTCATGTCTGTGGCTTTTCTTTTTCTTCCCTTAATAGTAAGCCAAGAAGTTTGGAATTCGTGTTTTAAGAAAACAAGATACTGTAGTAGAATGTAGTCGATTGTTTACAACATGAAATAAAAGGACAGTTGTGTTTCGAAAATATTTGCATGCCATATATATTCACACGTCATTGCCACAATCGTATCGCCACAAGATTTGGTGAGACTTTGCTTAACGGCCTTTGTTATGGGTTCCATTTGTCTTTGACACTCCTATAATTTTAAGTGTTTCAGTCTGCCTTACCCGTCTTTTAGTACAATTAACCCTTCATTGTGACAAGAGTGCGCTTTCAAACATGTGAATGGGATTACATAATCGTTGGTTCTGTCTCTGATAAAAAGAGAGGTACTCAGGATTCTGAATCCACAGACGCTTTACCAGCCACCAAGTGTGGCCACCATCTTCCAGAACAATACCTCAAGGTACGATACAGAGCACAGGAATGTACATGTGACAGACATGCTGCTGCTGACCCAAGCATCTCACAGACCCATAAGAGAGAGAAACAGACAAACCAGTGCAAAGTGTCCGGTAATAGGAAACTCCCTAAATGTGGTGTCTACCCACCCCATAGAGTAGATAAGAGAATAAACTTTAGTGTACAAACATGTTCAAACCCTGGTTATGCCACCTATTAATTCAGCAAATTTGGGTAACTCATTCAGTATCTTGTAACTCAGTTTCCTTTTCTCAGTAATAGGGATAATAAGTTCTAATTCAAAGAACAGGTATATGATAACAAGACAATGCATCTAAAACTCCGTATATAACAAGGGATCAAATTATAAATTATTTTCATTGCTGGGAGACAATAAAAGTAGAGCAGGAAGAGGAGTTTAGATCAATAATTATAATTCCTAACATTAATAGAGTTTCCCATGTGTTAGGTATATACATGTATCATTATTTCTATTTCACAGATAAAGAAACTGAGGAAGAGAGATTTTTTAAAAAAATTGTCCACATTCATACATCTTTAATCAGAATTTGACAAATCCATTGAATTATCTTGTCTATTTATTGTCTGTCTGGTTAATTCTAGATCAGAATTTCTCAGCACTATCTGTATAGACATTTTGAGCCAGATAATTCTTTGTCATAGGGGGCTGTCCATTCATGGTACAGTGTTTAGCCACATCTCTGGCCTCTAAAATATCTCTGGCCTTGCCACATATTCCCAAGGCAGTAAAACTACCCTGTTGAGAAACACTGCAGTAGACAGAACTACCACCTCAGTGTAGGTAGAGTTCAGCCTTCAAGGATATGTGTTCACAGCACTATATCACACCGAAAGGTCGATAAAGCCCCAACTCTTTATCGAGGCCAAGAACGTGTGAAGTTGTAACATTGCAATCTGACCTGCGAATATAATGCCGGAGGGCTTGAACTTCGACTCCCACGTAAGAAGTAGAGTTTTGCAGGTGGTTGTCTCCATGGGGCATTCGGGGTCTTTTGTCATTGTCATCTCAAACTGTCTTTGGGACACCTTCTGGCAGGGCACCTCTATAATGTTTTCAAGCTGCTGCTGGCGTTCACGTCGGGGAGAAAAAGCCCCCCAGGAAGTAGGTCACTAGACCTCGGTGGGAAGTCGCTGCCTAAGGAGTGGCGACCGCAGCTTCCCTGGCCCCCGGTGCGGTGGAACGTGCACATGTTATTAAAACTATATTTTCTGGGATCTAGAGGAAGGCAAAAAATGCGACATTTGCCAAAAAAATTGCCAGTTGGGTCCATCTGGCCCTTGCTGAAAAGACTGTTATTGTTACATAGACATATCCTGTTGGACACTGGGTTTTTTTGTTTGTTTGTTTGTTTGTTTAATATAGCCCCAAAGCCTGATATCAGCTCACACTCCATCATAAATTTGGCCTTCTGTGGGAAAATAAACAAACAAACAAACAAATAAATAAAATTTGGATCTGAAAATGAAGGAAGTGGATTTTGTGGACCGCAGCAGGCTGCTTCTTGGGGAATGGTGATCAGGGTAAATGGGAAGATGGGGATTTGATTCCTGAGAATTATTCGCTGAAGAAAACTCTTTGGGGCTGAAAGAAACTTAGATGGTGGTAGCGGTAGGACTTGCTGTGTGATGGGGAATGGCTCCTCCCTCTCTCAGGCTCACTTTCCTCAGTTGTCATTGGAAGGAGTCTGACTAGATGGTGTCCGGCCTCCCTCTCAGTGGAAGTGTTTGGCAGTGTGGTGGTTAGAACCGGGGCGTCCTGCCCCCTGGCCTGTCAGCGCCCTCTCTGCAAAGATAGCGGAGCTGTAGAAAATCATCCTCGGAAACAAGGTTTTGTCCATACTCGTAAGGGTCTCACAGGTGTGTTCTTGTACACCGAGGATTTAAAGGAGGGGTTCCAATAACAAGTGAGAGGGCTTTCCGATTGTAAGGGCAGTATTTCCATAACTCATTTCCGAGATCTTCAGAGCAAATACTTTCATATTCTTGGTGCTGAGAAGGCCTCCTTTTGCTCAGGACAGTGATGATCTCCTCCCTTGGTGGAACTTATGGCCTGGTGAGTAAGAAAATGTTGGACCAAAAACTACAAGTTTCATAAATTTTTTGAGGAGAAAATGCAGAGAAAGAGAGAGAGAGAGAGAAGGAGAGAAAGAGAATAATTTTTTATTTTCTCGAATTATAGCTGTTTTTCTCTATTCTTTTTCTTCTTTCCTGTGAAAAGTAAGTTAAAGGTGACATGTGGTATTAAAGAGAAGAAACTGATATAAATCCAAGATATAAGTCTTGGACTCAAAAATACTTAAATGCAGAACTAGCCACGACTCTTGCTATCTGTATAATCTTGAACCTCAGTTTCCTCATTTGAAAAATAAAACCAATATTTCTTGGGGCTATTGTGAAAATTAGATTTAATGCAAATACCTGGAAAATAAAACGTGTAATATATCTATAATCTCAGAACCACTGGGTGAATGAAAATTCAATAGCTAAAGGGTCACTAACAGGTTTAGGCGGAAGAAACTTTCAAGAATATTAAAGAATATTGGGTTCAGGTAATTTGTAAATTCCAGGCAAGAAGTATCTCTATAATGCCAAATACTTATAAAAATTAGAGCTAAATTTTCATGTTTTTATGCAGATATTTGGCATGTACAGAGATAACCAAAGAACAGAGGAATATTTGATTTTACCATAACTTATTCTTTATGATTAGTCATTCCGCATCTTCTGAATTCTCTCAGACATATGGGATAATGATGAACAAAAGCACTTCAATCTACTCTGTTTTCTGTGGCACAGTTTTAGATCTGGCACCGGTTAATGGCACAGTTGGAGAGATATGAGAAATATAAAATTTAACATCGCACATTTGCAGAACTCCAATTTAATATTCGTTCATTCAAAAACAATATAATGAATTCCTGCTATATGCCAAGGACAGTACCAGAACTGGGGAAAGTAGAGTCCTTGCCCTTAGAAGGAGAACCATCTAGTGGATGGATAGATATTAAATAATAACATAAACAAACATAAAAGTGCAGCTGTGATAGGGTCTTTATAGAGAGAAGCATGGTGCTACAAGTCGTATAATAAAGATTTGACTTAGCGATGACTTCGCTGAGGAAATAAGATTGACATCTGGAGGAAGGTAAAAGAAAATTGAGTTGAGTGGGAGGGAAGACAATTGCAGGCGGGTGGAACAAAATGTGTTAAGACTCTGTGTTCTGGGTGACTATAGGAAATATATAAAACTGAAGAAAGTCTTTGTGTCTAGAGAGGCTCAGTGAGAGGAAGCGGTGACAGCGAGTTTCAAGAAGCAAGCAGTGACTGGCTGAATTCATGACTGTTTTAGTTTACCTGGAGCCAAATCTGTCCCATTATTCGATGAGCAATGAGAAGACACAGGTGACAATTCTAAGGCAAAGGAGATGGTCAATCAGATTTATGCTTGGAAAGGTCACTGGCTAGCAGGTGAAGAATAGATTTTGGAGGGAGGCAAGTAGAGGATGCGGTGAACCAGTTTGGATCCTGCTACCAAAGTTTACATAGAAGATAATCACAGCTCAGAGTAGAGTTTTGCTTGAGATAGAGAAGAAAAATGCAAATGTGGAAGAGACAGACGAGACGTTGTCTCTTCCACCGAACTTGGTGACTGACTGTGCACGTGGGATAAATGAGAGGAAGGTATCAACTACGGTTCTGGGGCCTCTGGTTTAAGCAACTGGATCTAAAATGGACCCTTCGTAGATATAGGGACATGGAATAAGGAACAGGCTCCGGAGTACTAGAAAACCACAAATTAAGTTTGGGACGTATTAATTTCAGGGTGCCTTAGAGATATTGAAGAGGAGATATTGTTGAGGATTCTGGAGAAGGGACCAAGCCAAAGTGAAGTTTTCTCCAGTATTTTCTCTTCGTTTCCTCTCTCCTGATTTGTTTTCTAGATGCACAAATTTAGCTGCCTGGTTCCTGGAACTGTAGGTCTCTTGGGCACCTAGGCGAGGAACGTTTGCAGTGACAGCCAGGAAGAATGTTCCAGTGTGCTCTAGAAGGGATGCCTCTGGTTTAAAAGGAGTTTTTTTAATTTGGTTTGTTTTTGTTTTGTTTTGTTTTTGCCATTCAGATCTCAGAATCAAATGCATGTCTCTGCAAGGGTGAGAATGAGGTCAAATAAAAACAGCACGTTGCAAGGAACATATGCAGAAAAGGAAGTCTAGAAAGGGTTATTTTTCCTTCCTTATATACAAAATGACTTTAACCTAACGTGAGGAGGAAAATCAAGCCGAAAAGCATTATGCGAGAGGACGATTTCTGATTAAAGTTTAAAACCGAAATCTTGTCTAGGTAAGCTCACTTCCCACTTGTTTGCGTTGTTTCTATTTCCCATATTTGCTCTCGCATCCACTGTGAGAAATAAATTAAAAGAAATGTATTTGCATGATATTCTTACTCCCCCCTCCCCGCCCCCTACTATCTATCACCAGTCATTTCTCTCTCTGATGAATTAGTGCCCAGCCAGAGGAAGTATCCTATTGATGATTTGAGGTGCTTTAAAATGCAGATTCTTGGGCCCTACCCTAATTCTTGGAGATTCGAATTCATTAAATCTTCAGTGGGGCCAAGTGGCCTGTATTTTTAAAAGCTTACCAGAATAGAGAAATGCAAACCACATTTTGAACTACAGATTTTAAGCAGAAACCCATTGCTTTTCAGTCGACAAGAATATAGCTGAAGAGCTGTGGTAATATTTGCCCTTTAAACCATCCAAGTTTCACCTTCCTCTTTATCTTATTTGCAGAATTCTTATACCCCCAAATTGTCAATCTGTCAAGACAGCTCCTGAAAGGCAGAAAAATCTATCATTGATCTGTGGCCTTCACAGCTACTAGGTCCTTTAGCTACAAAACTAAATAATCTTTATCTGTCATCTGCCACTAAAGCTTGAAAGAAAACAGAAAATCAAGTATCTTATTTCAGTCGCTTGTAACTCTTTCTCCTTTCTGTGTCCTAAGCGCACACATTATTTGACTTGAAGTAGCGCTTCAAATGAACAGTGAGAAAGGGCTTCAGCAAAGGAGACAGTATTATATTAAAACATTCCCGTGATGCTCTTCGCTGGCTCGCTTGACATCTTTTCCAACCTCCCTTGGGTATGTTTTCCAGGCTCTGAGGCTGCAAAGCTGGCTTCCAGACGTGATTTCAGTCCTGCCAGTTGGGTGCAGTGACTGGCAGTGAAATGAAATTTTAAATGGAATCAAGTGTGGAGAGAGGAAGCAGGATTCGAGACACCCATTCTGCTTGTGAGGTGTAGTAGATGCAGGATAGCTCTGAAGAGAGTAATTCTAAATATGCTTACTTGTCTCTTAACATAGAACATGATTATCCCGAGGGCGGGCATGTCCCATTCTTTGGCTCCTGTCTGAGCCGGAGCTAGCTGTCCATTCGAGGTCGGTTTTACAGTGTTATCCTAAAAGTCAACCATAGAGACACAGCTTTTCTAGTCCTTTCAGGAATTTGGTAAACGCCTTATTCTCTGTACTGAGAGGCAGTCAGCATAGCAGGTAGGCGCACACACTCTGGGACCAGGATGTGCAAGTTGATATTCTGGCTCAGCTACTCAGTAGCTGTGCTACTCTGGGCAACTTGGTGGACCTTGGGTTTTTTATCTGCGTCATGAGGAAATTTCTTACTGCTTTGACTGTCGTGAGGCCTACGTCAGGACATATACGTAACACACTCAGAGCAGAACCTACTACGCAGGGAATACTCAATAAAGTTTAGTAGCCATCATTATTAAATCCTTTTCTGCTTAAAACAATGAAATTGGTTTCTGTCTCCTACGACTGAATCTTGACTGACACAAAGCACACTCAAGTTTGTCATCAATTGTGTAACTCTGGATGAGTCACTTTTTTTTAAGTTACAAAGTTCATAGTCTCAAAGACATACGATTTTGATGGCCAACTAACTAAGTTAGTTGAACCCTTGCAAAAATATATTTCTCTAACCCCTATAATATAGAGAACACATGAAGGAAAGAGCGGTGAAAATAAAAAGTAAACACAGTAGTCTGTAGGATAATAATAAAATGTTTTTTTCATAACGTATTTGTTCTTTTAAACATATACTGTCAATTTTATGAAATCCATACAAAAGTTATGACTTATACTTTCACACCTACAGTTAGAAAAACTATTCTGAAATGCCAACACCCCATCATCTGTAAAATCTTCATTCATTTTGTCTTGGCACGTGCTGGCAATTAGAGGAAGCATTTAGAAGCAAAACAAGGGAGCTTGTCTGAATTTGCACCTAAAGATTATTCTGAGGAATTAAGAACTAGTATAAGAGCAACAAGCTGGCAACTGTGGTGACTTTCTTATTCTTTTTGAGAGGCACCTCATGCTCAATCAATTAAGATCAGATAAAAGGGAAAAGAAAAAGAATGAACAACACTAATTACCAGGATTACTATTGTCTATACAAGTTACCCTTTGCCAGGCTCCTGTCCTCTTAGCACTGGTGAGATCCCTGGGGGCAAGTGTTATTATTATCTTCATTTTATAGATGAGGAAACTGAAGCATAAAAAAGTGATTTTCATTGTCACACAGTTATAAGTGACAGAGTCATGGCCAAACACAAAACAAGAGCAATTTCAAAGTCCACGCACTAAGTCACTGCATCACAATGCCTCGTAGGTTTTAACCTTGTCAGTTTTTAATCTTTAAATCTCAGACACAGTTCTCAATATATAGGGATCCACGCTCATCCTCTATAAGGCAAACAGAGAAAAGACAGCTTAGAGATTCTTCCGGTGACTCAGAGCTAAGCAGTTCTTGAAATACAGTAGAAGCCAATTTCCTTGTTTAATTGTGTGTGAGATGTAGCATTTATAAACTGTGACATATTCAGTCACCCATACACAGGTAAAGTACTCAAGGTGAAAAGTGAAATTACATCTGTTTTCTCACAACCCATGTATCTTCTTAAACGCTTTTCAGACTAATTGCTACGAATCGAGGCAAAAAGTGCGTGAGTTTCACAAGGTCTCCATTCTCCCCTCATCTTCACATTTCCAACACATGAAAACATCCAGACCCCATTGTTCAGTATTGATGCTTTTTCCCGGGGAAGAGGCTATAATTTTTCATAATTTGGCAAGTGCTCGGGTGTTGCTAACCTTCAGATTTTAAAAACAAATCATGGATTTTTTCTCAGCATCTATGCTGATTCTTATTATGGTGTAAAAGGGCAATTTCTATTAGAATGTTTGGCTGCATTTTTTATAACATGAATCATTTTTCTTTCCTATTTAGTGGAGAGCTTAATAGGGACTGTAAAAAATATTTATTGAAATTCTTATTTTATTTTTCAATAGTAAATGCTCTTTTTAAAAAATACATGCGCGTATACACAATACACACACACAGAGCCATCCTATGTTAGAATGGGATATGTTTCTGAAAACATTGTGCTATTCAACATTCAAATTACAACAAAACAAACCCTGATAAAGGATGACCATTTTCTTTGCCTATTTATCTAAATCATTGGTCCACCATTCTTAAATTACATAAATGTTCACAGGTTTTTTTTTTCCCAAGTTATGCCAATACAATGAATCTCTATCAATATCTACATGGACTGATTTAAAATTTAAACCATCAAATTCATATAAATTATACTAACAAAAAATAAAAGAAGAGCCACATTCAGTTTTTCAATGTTCTGTGCGTATAGACGAGCCTATGTGTAGAAACCAGGTTATTTATTAACAAACAGATCTATCTGCAGTTGGGCCAAATAACACAGGTTCAATAGGAAAGTATATAAAAATCCTTCAAAAATGACTTAAATGTAGATATGTTTTGACAGAACTCTGTTAATGATTCAGACAGAGGGATGCGAGCAATTCGGGTTTAAGTCTAGAGTCTGGGATTGAGTCGAAACTGGTTTAAGCAGGATTTGTTTATCCTCTGTATCTAAAGTCAAAGCCAGTAAGTCTCCTCATTTTGAATAGCTTTAACGATCTATTCCCATTTGGACAGGGTTGATAAGCTCATTTGCAGATAACTAGTACTCACGTATGAACTGTTGCACATACATCGGTTGGAACAAGACATGTTTTGAGAAACAGCCTCTGCAATAGTATCTGTATTTATATTGGGGACGTATGGGGTTTCCTTTTTCCTCGCGAGTTCAAGGTCAATGTATACATTGGCAAATGCGGCTCTGTAACGGTTGGCCCATCAACCAGGAGACGAATGAGGGGACAACTGAACAATAGATCAAAAGCAAGTCATATCGACGTGTGTTCCCAGGAAGATGGGCCAGGGGCACAGTGAGAAAACCCAGGTTTCAGACTGTTTAGTCCAGAGAAAAGAACGAGGAAAGAGAACCGGAAGGGAGTTAGATAGCCAGCGAGCAAAAACCTAAAGAGAACAGGAAAGCGATGTGAGCGTGGTTAGCTGAGAAAATTTTGAAGAAAAAAGTGAAAGGCTTAAAGCTTTTTTTGTGAGGAGAACCAGGAAGAATTACAGAATCCAGAACGCGGGCGTTGGAACTCACAATAACTTTGATGAACGCCTTACGTAGTTTCTCAGATAATAGTAGCTGTTCTTATTGTTAATAGTTGGGGTTTTTGTTGTTGTTGCTGTGGTTGTTATTGTTGAATCTTCTCATTTTATTTTGCCCTCTTCACAACTGATAATACTCAACCGATACTCAGAAAAATCCAGTATGTGTCTAGTGTAATCATTGGCAAAAATGAACAATTATTTTGAGATTGAATTTTCAGTTATTCAATTTATCAATATTAAAGCCAGCATTAACCTCAGGGGCATGCAGCCAACGCATCTGCACGAGACCCCACCCCAAGGAGGCCTGTCCTTGAGGTTTAAAAGCTCTGTGGATGCCATCTTGAAATTCTTGATAATTTTATCTTTGAACTGGAGCCCTGCCTCCCTGACTCTCTGCCACCTGTTCCCCTCCTCCACCCAGCAACGACTGCCACCCTTCACCCCCAGTGGGGGCCTGGGTCTGGGTGTAGAGAGGGTTGGGGTCAGGTGCACGTGCTCTGCACGCTGAGTAGTGGGGTTGAACTCACCCTTGAATGTCCTTGTGCCCAAGGGAGCATAAGAATAAATAGAACCTAAAAACTTCTGGGGCAGGGGGAAACTACCAAAGAAATTTAAAAAAGGAATTTTTGTACTGCTTTTTGAACAACGGGTTCCACATTTTCATTTTGAACCAGGCCCCACAAATTATGTAGCTCCTCCTGATCAAAGTTTCTTTCTTTCTTTCTTTCTTTCTTTCTTTCTTTCTTTCTTTCTTTCTTTCTTTCTTTC
>NW_006439568.1:5913409-5931159 GCF_000325575.1 Pteropus alecto | reverse complement strand
TTCCCCTGTCCCCTGGAGAATGTCAATCGCACCGATGAAGACAGCATCCTAGTGCAGGGATTCTTAAAGTTTATTTTGCAGACACTCGGAGATTCCCAAGGATTTTTCAGAGAGTCTGGGAAGTCATAATTATTTTCATAATCATAGAAAGATGTTTTCTTTCTTCCTTCCTTCCTTCCTTCCTTCCTTCCTTTCTTTCTTCTTTTTTAAGTAGAAAGAATCTTACAGTGATTACCTAGTCCAGTGCTATCCAAGCATCGTTTAAGGAGTAGGACTCACTTTTCAAAGAAACATGGGCATCGCCAATATTTCAAAGGGGTCAAAGCGAAGCCACTTTTCTCTGATATGCAGATGGAGCGAGCACAAGACCCCACCATTCTGTTTCCTCATGGCCCTTCCTAGCATAGAGGACAAGGCACAGCCCTGCGATCCTACCGTCTGAGGAACACAGTCTGAAAACCCATCAGCTACTCCAAACTCTTCATTTGACAGACGCGGAAACCTAGGCCCAGAAATTGAATAACTTCTCCAGGTTCACAGAAAGTTTCATTGTCAAATACTGATTGGAATTCAGATGTCTTAAATTCCGAGCCCATGCATTTTTCTCTTGCAACATCCTATACTGCCTCCCTAAGATATTTTCTTATAGCTTTTGAAAGAACAAACCTGCCTTATTTTAGGATGCCTAAGATGACATCCATCATCAGCATGTGGGTTGTGGCTGACAAAGTGTACCAGGGGACTGTCGCTGTCCAGGACACAGGTTTTTCTCTTTCATCTAAATTTCCCTTTTCTCACTTCTGCCTTCTCTTCGTGGACTTCCTGTATGCCAGATGCTGAGCTAAGAGTTTTCACACAATAATTCCACACTTCGTTCTCCGAGAATGCCCAAGTGGTTGGCATCAGTGTTCCTTATTTAATACACGAGGACGTGGACCCTTAAAACAGTTAAGTGAAGTTTGGTCAACAGAGATAGCAGAGCTGGGATGTGAACACAAATCTGGCCGCCTCCACAGTCCCAAGCACTTAAACCTCTAGGCAAGCCATCATCTTTTCTGAATGGAGCAGGATCAGGACGAGTCCCCCTGTGCTCCCTAATCCCTTTCAGCCAGCAACTAGGGGACATTTGAGGCATAATAGACCTCTGTTCCTCTCTGCAGAAAGGTACCAGGGCTCACCCATCACAGCGGGCTGCCCGTGGTCCAGCTTCCCCAGGATTCCCAAGATGGGACGCTGATGACTATCAATGAGACTTTGGATAGAGTTGCTCATCAAGGCATGTGTTCCCGGGGCGGGGGGACAAAATCATAATTTTTAATTACGGTGCAAACTTCTGAGGCTGAGAGTTGCCAGAGCCTGCCACTGCCCTGTTTTCCAGCAGCCCCTCTTGGAAAGTTGACACGTTTTAGCTATGAGTGGCAATTCTGTTGCAGCTTCTTATTTTGCTCAATCATAACATGTAAGGAATTTGCTACAACTGATGTCCCGAACCACTGGATTCTAGACACTGTTTACTGCATGAAGAAAAGCGAGCGGAAGCTTAAAGCTGTCATCGGTGTTATCAAGATTTTTCTTTTCTGCCTCAAATAACTGCTTTTACAGCCTCTAATCTCCATCTTCAAATATCACCTATTTTTTTTTAATCAGCTAAGGTTTGGAAATATTCTTAGCCAAATTTGAAACTGTTTTATAGAGAGATGATGCTTGACCTCTGTGCTTGATGAAATTAGTATTCATTTGGGGTGGCTTCATTGTTTTGGGATAAGTCTCTCAGCTTAACCAGCACTGCAAATTTCCTTCTCAGACATACAGAGATTGAGAATCTCATGCAAAAATTTGAAATGATTACATTGCAACTTAAATACTGTTGAAAATAAAATACCTGTATGCATTAGAAATGCTCGATGTTCGTGAAAGATAGTTTTCCGATTTTAAAATTTATGTCAGATTTTTAAGGATCCTTAACTAACTGCTCTGTTCTTGGAAACTTCAACAGAGCAATACAAAATAATAATAATAATAATAATAATAATAATAATAGTATACCTTATATTATGCACATTTGTGTATTTGTTCCATAAAATTTTTGTATACTTGTTATCTTCCAAGCTTTGCACTAAGTGCTGGGGATTTGGAGATGAACCGGCCCCATCCTCATGCCTGTATATGATGAAGATCAAGATTTTTTGGTGATGTGATTGAAACAGGTATTGAGTACAGCAAAGACGGAAAAGAGTGGTTGGAACTACCTGGGGGGGTTGCTAAATGTGGGGCTAGGAGAGATACAGAGTTAAAGAAAGCTCCATAGAAAGAGAAAGGAAATTAGTAGGCAGGGTTCAATTAATTTCCATAGAGTGCTTTATTAGTTACTACCTTATTTACTTCACACGGTCTCATCTGGCTACACCAAGAGTTATATAACAAAGGAGTCATCTCTCTTTTACCAGTGAGATTATTTTGAGGGAAGGTCAGGTAGAAGGTAAGTGTCTGAACCGGGACTCACTCAGTGCTTTTTGTTCGCTGTTGTTGTTAACCCTAGTAAGTCTCTTTCCATTATGCAGAAGAGCCTTAGCAAAGTGAGGGCAGGCCACGTGGCTGGTGTTCTTAGTTGGTATTGTCCACGACAGCGGCGCATAGTTTATCTTAACGATTCAGTGACATCCCAGCAAGAACATGGTAGCTCATCAAAGGACAACACATAGTTCTGGTGTCATAGAAATAAAGGCGCCCTTGGAATCAGGACACCAAATTCAAATGGCCCCATTGTCACTAACTAGCAGGATGACCCGCAGTAAATCACTCAGCCCGTTAGTAAGTTTCCTATTCTGTGCCATCGGTTTGTCACAGCCACATCACAGAACTCTACACGGGAATGTTTCTGCCGCATAAGAAGAAGACACATGTTGTAATTTAGTTAAATCTAGATTTTAATTTCCCACTAACCTTCTATTCCAGACTCTTCTATCACTCCTATAACCAAAGCAGCTACCCCCACCAACCTCCAAACCCATCAAAGATGATGGAAAGTTACGAGAAAGTTCTAAGTAGCCGAGTGACAAAGTCAAAATCGTTTTTTAAATTCACCTTTCCTCTTCATATCACATTTCCCTTATTGCTTCATTCGTCTCATCTTTTAAATTATTTTTCAGAAAAGATTGCCCTCCTACTTTTGACATACAAACCTTGATGTTCTTTATTCCATCCCAGTTCACCTGTTGAAGGGAGGAGGCCCAGAATCTCACTGCGAAGGATGCGGTACAGGGAGAGGTGAACAACCGAGTTCATTCTTGTCATTAATCTACCACAAGGGGCAGAAATGACCAGTCTCCCCGAATATCCACAGTGAAGTAACGCCCACAGATAAAGTCAGGAGTGATTAGGGCTGAGTGATTTTCCTTAACGTATCTCTTTCTGATCATTCTGTCCAGACTGGAACAATGGCTATGAATGTGAGAATTCCTCTAACGTTCAAGTTTGGCCGGGTCATCAGAAATCAAACGAACAGGGATCCGTTAGAGAGGGGAACTAATAGGCCTCAGCCAGACCCCAGCTAGTGGGCAGGCAGGGAACAGGGCCATGGGTCAGAGGAGGGAGCGGGTGGTTTGTACAAGTCAGGAGGAGCAGGGAGGGGAAACCGAATGACCTAAGTGGCTGAACAGTTCAAGCCTTCTCCATCGCTATGACTAATGATTTGATAAATGAAAAAAAAATGCGCTTCAGCTGACAAATCACTACATCACCATTGTGTGTTTTCCTTTAAACCATGAGAGCCAGAGAGGAAGTTCCTTAGGCTGTTTCAAATGGAAACTAATGATTTATGTTCTCACACATGGACTTGCAAGCAGGGGCTGCGTCATTGCAAGGTGCCCATTCAAGTGACCCAGCATAGCATGCGCCCGCCTCCAGCCTCTCCTATGTATGTTTCTGCTGTGGTGATTTTGGGCCATTTACATTATGGAAAGAAATAGAGAAAAATTAAGTGTGAGAGTTTATAATGGCTGTCTTTGTAAGATTCTATAGCATGCTGCATCAAATTTGAAAGCAAAAACATTTCAGTGACGTAATTTGGTAAAAGATTAAAATGTATTTAAAAAAACATCTTTACGATGTCAGAATAATGTGGCATAGACTTTAGAAATGTAGTTTACAGTGTTTACTCTCAAAGTACAGGTTTTCATGAGATTAACACACTACAGACAGACACCTGCAGTTTTTAAATGTTTTTTTTTTCTTTTTTCTACTCATCTTCCAGGAAAAGTAGGTTTTAAAGATCTCATTCATCCTTTAACCATACATGTAACAATAAGTCAGTTACATATGTGGGTGGATCAGAGTCAAAATTAAGTTGCCAGGATCTTGGTACCAGATTAACAGTTATTGCTTCTTAATGGCATTTTCAATCTACTTGTATTGCTTGAATGCAATTTTGTCATCTGAACCAGTATTGTGGAGATATAGGTCTCTCCCCGCTTCCAGGTCTAAATCTCTTTCATCAATATTGACATAAAAAATTCATGGCTAATTTAATTCCAATCACAAATTTTACATGTGGTATTCAAACATAGATATGTATCTTTTGTTAGCGGTTGCCATGTAGAATGTGAAATATTTAGACTCAATGGCTTTGTTTTGCTTTTCCTTATCATGCAGAATGAATGTTTTGATCAACAGCCAAAATTTAGAATATCCAGCAGCCCAAAACAGAATTTCCTGCTGGCAGGTTCATGCAAGAGAATTTCTTTCTTTCTTTCTTTTCTTTTTTCTTTTTCTTTTTCTTTCTTTCTTTTTTTTTAGAATTTCTTGTAAGATATAACTAATACAAAAGATTTGGGGACAAAGTTTTCATATCTGCCCATTTTAAAATTCTTCCAAAACAATTCTCATGGGATACTTTGCTAGTTCCCTGTGATCAAGGAGTTCAGATTATAGTGATCACTTGGTGGCTTTTGTTTAAAGAATATTTTAAAAAGAGATGTATCATATTGTAAGAAATTAAAAAGAAAAAGAAAATCCAATTTTGGCAAAAACTTTAGGGAAATGGCTGCTCTCAAATACTGCTGTTAGAAGTATCAATTAGTACAATTTCTCTGGAGGGCAATTTGGTAACAGATGAGAGAAGCTATAAAAATATGCATTCCTTTCATCTATTAATTCTACTTCCAAGAATTTAACTCAAGTAATGAATTGGGCAAGTATTTATGCAAAGATGTGTATAAAAGCATTTTAAACTCAGAAACTTTCCAAATGAGCATAAATTAGAGATTGGTCAAATAAATTAAGTACATTTTAAAAAAGAAACTGTGGAACCTTTTAAGGTCATGATATAAATCTGAATGAGATGATATTTAAAATGGTCTCGAATATTGTTAATGAGATCTCTAGGGAGGAAAGGCAGCTGAGGAACACCTAATTGATATCTTCGAGTTGGGAAGATCCACAGTGGAGAAGAGGCTGAGAGTCTGCGCCCAACAGGTGTGTCCCAGGACTCTGGAACGTGAGAGAAGACAGAGGAGAGAAGGAAGTGTGGTATACCTAGAAACAGCTCCAGTACTTACAGCCCATGAGTAGAATAGAGGAGATTCAGAAGTGTCAGCTTGCCCAAGATATAAATGTAGATCAGTTGACAGCAAGCCTTGGGTCACAGTCCCTAGAAGTCGCATGATCAGGAGAGATGAGGTCTCTCAAAGCAAGTGTGAAGAGTATCACTGGCTGGTTCCACCGTTGAGAAGTCTGAAGAGGATGAACGAAGTTAAGAATGCTGTGTGGAGACTGAAACAGGCCCTCACACGACCTGTAACTCAAAGCAGAAAAGAGCAGGACTTGGATCTCACGTTCGGAACACCAGCGTGTGGCCAGTCGTGAAGCAGTTGCCTCAGCTTGCGTGAAACTCCTCTCTCTTCACCTTCTGCTTTATTCTTGAGAATTTCGGATTGATCAGGTGAAAAAAAAGGCATGTCTAAAAGACAACTTTGAATGGAAATGAACCTGAGATAGCAATCCTGAATTTACACAAAAGTTTTGGATTGAACTAAGAAATTCCAAAAAAAAAAAAAAAAAAAAAAAGGACTACCTTAATTATCCTGTTAAGGATCATAAATGAGACCTCATGAGTGAGTCAGTATAACTGCATCCATAACTTCATTATGCTATTGTATTATTCTTTTCTTCTAACCACTTCAGCTTCAACTAGGTCTTGGGGGACAGTTGAAGAGAAAAATTATAATCTATCAAATGTGCTGTGATTAGCAAAGGAGCTCAATTTCTGCGAACCTGATTGTAAAGTGTTTTAAAGAAGGCAATTCTAAGTGCTCCCACAAGAGACTAATCTTTCTCAGTGGTTCTTTGGATTTCAACCAAGACCCTCAAATGAGATCAATCTAAAATCACAGTTCTCGACAGCAGTAGCTCAGAAGTAGTTGTTTGGGGGATAGTCTCTATGGCAACCTTGTGCTTATGAAGAGTTCTTTTTAGATTACATCAATGATACGGATTTCCTTGATGGGTGACATAATGGGTTTGAATACTAACTTTCTATTTCTTTATTTTGTGCAGATGATGATGTAAAAGGCTAAACCAAAAATAACAAGCAATCTTACATACATCATTGGTAAATTACAGCTGTAGTCTCCACAACACCATTAAAAGGTGTTTATTGATAGCCATCATCATATGGAGTTATCTAGATATCCCACAATACATGATTCAAGAATCTTAGAATCAGAGAGCTAAAGAATACTTACAGATTTTTCTAGGCCCCTCCGCCATCTTTAGTTTTACAGATATTGAATCAAAGTTTCAGAAAAGTGTTATTTTATGGTTAAGATGATTGAATCCACTCGTGGAAGAACCTAGGTCTTAGGAAAGCCATTCTCAGGCTTCTTGCACTTGCAGGTAACATATTTCTATCTTGATTCTTTCCACAGAAAACATAATCTATGAAGATGTGTTATCAACCTAAAACCAGGCAAGACACCATAGAGCCTGAGTCTGGCTTCTGAGGTTAGACTGCTTGGTTTCAACAATTAATGCTCATTAGTCATGTAAATGGACAGGTAACTTAACCTCTATAGCCTAAATTCCTCATTTGTATGCTGGAAAGATTAATTGTGACTATCTCATAGCACTCTTGTGAGAGTTGAATGATTTAATCCACATAAAGCATTTAGGACAGAGGGCTACGTGATACACTCTATAATAATATGTCTTCATGTATGCAGGAACATACACCTAAGGAGGAAACATACAATGATCTGAGCACAGTGGAGAGCTGAGGGAACATTTTCATATTTGCGTTTGCAATCTGCTTGCATTCAGATACAATATTTATTTATTGGAACTGGGTAGGCATGAAACATTGGTAAGAAAGACTAAGGAATCCTGAGTAATTCAGTCTCTTGACTTCAGCTATGACCCCTTCTTCTCTTGACTATTTTTTTCTCCCTTTCCTAAGCTTTCTAAAATATTTAGGACAGTTTTAAAGGAGGAGAAAATTAAGAGCAGCTGATAGAACTTTACTGGCTCCTTTACTAGACACCCTGAAAATGTAGAAAGAGCGACCTAGATTAAAACACAGAACATCCCATGGATCTCTGGGAATTCCAAATGCAAACGTCTTTTCCCTGATTAGCCCGATTTCCCTACCCTGAGTCTCTCAGCTGGGGAATTTCTATTTGCAAATCTCAGTACATCTCCATTTGGATGAATCCTGGGAATCCAGACGTATCACGCAGCATCTGGGAAACATGGGAAACCCTTCAGTTTGCCTCCCCAGAGTTATCGAGGGATGAGAAACATCTGCTATCACCCTCGCAGTGACAGGGTATTTAATAAGTTTATTTTTCTGCTTTACTTTCGATATTCTCAGCTCGGCAAAATATGTTCTATAAAGAAGGTATGATAAACTCATGAACTTGAGGTGTCATCAATCATAAAAATGTTGTAAAACATCCCAGCTATAATCATCTCCCATTATTGAAAAAAATTATGGTTAAGATACTCAAAGACTGTACTTTTGGCTCTCTGGAGAAGAGCACCCCAGAAACAAGTTATCTATATTAGTGGTTTGAACACAACTGGAAAAAATAAAAAATGCAGTGAAGCAGGTGCAAGGCTGTGAGAGTCATCGAAGCATTGATGTAACTGTCTTAAGTCCCATAAAAGAGTAGCATTTGGCAGGTCTCTATAGAAATAAAGTTAGGTTTGCCAAAAAAGTAAAATAATACTACTGGTAAGTTAAAAAATCATATCCTATCAGAATTTCCCTGCATTCCATCCAAAATTTCTATGAAACCTCAGTAATAGGCTGATTCATCACGTATGAATTCCATTCCCCGAAAAAATGATAACTTTCCCACTACTGCTCTGTAGAAAAGCAAAGAGCAGTATTGAAAATGTTTGCTAATTTCTTGCTTATAAAGACATATGCTATTTTGCTGAATGGCTATTTCTCCCTTCACCTCCATCTCACTAGGTCATAGTGTGATAATAGAGTATCTAAAATGATAAAAACTGGACTATACAATATCCTTTCTTTTGAATTAAATGGCTTTGATTACATTATATAAATGAATACAGATGAGCTTGCCTGATTGAAAATAGTCATTCATCTGAATTTCAAATAGGAGTAATCCATAGTGCCCATTTAAGGAGCTGACTTACAATAAATTTGTGTTTGCAAATCGGTGGATGGCTTTAATTAATGTTTAAATTATATGGAATTCATAAATCATAAGATCTAGATTTTTTTTCCCCTATGGGTGTGGGGAGAGAACAGATTGAGAAATAAGTCTTTGAATGAAGTACTGGGGAAAAAATTTTTTTAACTATTAAAGATCTGTTTATAGTCCACAGTATCCCTTTTGGGTTGGACTTTAGCTAAATAAAATGACAACCATCCTGTGTTTATAACTGAGAGATTCCTGTGGTTGTGGACAGGAACTCTGAGGACTGACCTTAACTTACAGAGCCTTCCCCCCGCCCTCCGCCCCCCTCCCAAAATCCTCAATCCAGTTTTTCTTGTCCATCAGACTTTGTAATGACTCCACTTCCAGTTCAGGGATGAAAGCCCTAGAAATATTGCTTAGGAGAGTGAATTGGTGTGTGTGAAAATTGTCATGCAGGAAGTTATTCTCTTAGCTGTTGACTGAAAATAAAAATGCATGAGATCAATTTGTTAAGCATAGACTGGGCTGAACTCAGGCCCAAAGGAAAACAATTAGTAATAATATGTGTCATCTAACTTTCAAGGTGAGGAGTTCGGCATATAGAGAAGATAAGGTAGAGGTCCCACACTGGGTGCAACTAAGCTTCTGACTGTTGGTTCATATGAAACAATTCACCCAATTAGATGAGTAGAAATTCCAGTAAGCCACCCCCAGGGAGGAGCTTCGTAAACCGTTTCCATGGCAATGGGTGGTGTCTGCCTGCTCCTCTGCCTGAGGAACTGATCATGAAATTGCTTGGCTACTCTGAGTCTGTCGTGATGAGGAAGAGGTGGAGAGGGGATCAAGGGAAAGCAGTGGCTCCATCTTTGCTCAGGGAGGCGACGAGGTTTGGGAGAAGTCGTTGGTTTCCCCACTTTTGTTGTCCAGATAACATGAAGTTGGGAAGAAGACTGAAAATAAACGCCTTATGTGTCGAGCGTATCCACTTTTACTCTGTTTGTTAGCCTAGATCAAATTTGTATGCTATGAGCAAAGGTTATTTTTGTATACAGTGCTTTGAAAAACCATTCAGGTTTTGATATTCAAACTAAAAAGACAATTTTATCGTCGTATTAATAAAGCCTTGTGTTGATCAATGTCTAAAAAAATTTCTAGGTGAGACTAGTGTCTTCTGAAATAGTAGTAAATTGTTCTTTAAGAAATATTTCTGTGGTCTAATCAGTTTGGAAATCGCAAATTAAACAAAGTAGATTGATTTTCCGTGGGAACTCTTCCAGCCTTTAATGCATTATTAATTATCTATCGTGGTGCTGAACAGTATTATCGGACAGAGACAAGAAAGAAACAGGAGAAGAAAAAAAATAATGAATTGCTTTAGGGAGGCAGTCAAACACATGCAGCACGATAATCACATGCATTACAACCACACCCATGGCCAGGAAACGGGGTAAAAAGTATTGCATTTAAGCATGGGTTATCCTTTAAGCAGTGACTGCTGGCATCTCACAGTTTGGAAAATGTCGATATAGGGCATAGCCCTGGTGTCAAATCTTGGGGATCACTGTTATGTGAGTTTGTGCAAACTAGTTAACTTCTCAGAGCCTCAATTTCCTCACCCATAAAAGCGAGGTAATACCTAGCTCTTGGGTTGTCATAAAGATTGCGCGCAATTTTGAATGCAGTGCTGGACACAGCAATGATCAATTGTTTCTTTCTTTCTCTCCTAGACCTTCATTCTTTCTCCAATCAGGCATTTGAACTTAAAGTGCCTCAGACAAGAGTGAGGGCCACCGTCCTGCCTCAGCATAGATGGTTTCCCTGAGAACAATCAGTGTTCAAGAGTGATCGCCCCTAAAATATCTTCTGTCGTTCATTCCATTTATCCATGGAATGACATATCTACTGTGGGTCGGGCATAAAGATAGACATGGTTTCACTCCATGACTTAGCTTACTGTTCAGCAGTGAAAACAACCATTTCAGTAAGCAGTAGAGGTCAAGTGTGGCAGCAGATCTGATGGGGAATGTGCAGGGTATTAATTGTGAGCTTAGGAGTCCAGGGGCAGCAGTAGAGGTTCAGTACAGCTACTTTTCCTCTGATACACAGTGAAGGAGCCAGTACTAAAAACAAAACAAAACACAAAAAACAAAAATGCATCCACAGCGAAATCAGAAGTGAGAGACTGGAATGAGGGAAAGAACGGGTTTCTCATGTGACTTCCATGGCTACTCACAAAAGTGGGAACGCAAAGTAATTTTTCTCAGGGACAAAGACTCAGTTCCCAGGGGAGCCGAGTGTATTGTCCAGGCTTTCTGAGGTCTGGTTGAGACTCTTCACCTTTGTACAGTGTTTAGTGGCCGTAGGTGGGAGAAACATCGGGAATTCTCCGAACATCTCCAGTTAAGAATGACCCCATTGTTGCCGGGTTCTGGGGAGTCCTGGAATTCCTGGTCCTCCGTTCGTGGTGTCCCACATCAGTGGATTGAGGGCGGACGCCCAGCAGTTTGTAAGCAAGCTAGTGTTATTGAAAGCCAAAGTGCATTTCTCAGGTGGAAAAGCAGGCTGCCAAGAGAGGTCAGCCTCGAAGCCCCCTGCCTCGGGCTCTTTTATTCTGCCTACAAAACTTTGGTCCTCCCTCTGTCACCGTAGCCCTTCCCCTACAAGCCTTGATTGACAGATAGGTCTCATATAACCTTCTTCCCTCTGAACATGCGTTTACTCAAAATGCACTGGGTTTGCCCATAAAGGTGGTCAAAGCCGCAATGTAAATTTATTATAATGATCGTGTAATGAAGCAGAGGTGAATTCTAGGGCACATCAGCTGTCCTGCTCATTTCTATGTTGGGGAATTTTCCTGTCATTGCCTCGCTATCGTATCAGGTCCAACGTTTAAGTCAAGGCTATTGTTTTAAGGATGTTTTTCACTTTGGCTGCCCTGGGGAGGGCATGTAATTATAACTCCTACCTCACCATCCTTAGTTTTTTCCTAAATAACGCTTCCTCAGAATTCTGCCCTTTATCTTCTCATTCCTCGTGCTCTTCTAAAAATTTCACTCTATCCTAACCTACATCGTAACATACCTGATTATAATTCCACAGAACCAAGGATTATGTTATTTTCATCTATAAATTTTCAGTATCTAGCTTGTGTTGATGGATATAATTAATTAATTGGCATATTAGCTGAGATTAGCTTTTGCTAATGTGTATAATTAATTAAACCCTAGTGTTAATTCGGATATTCTTTTGTTAAATGTAATAACTTCTCACTAAAATTATTTTGGCCTTCAATTTTGTGCCACTGTATCTGTCTATACAAATAATTAAAGCAAAGAAATTATAATAGTAAGAGAAAAGGTCTTCTCCTTAACCGATATATTAAAATATAAAGAATTTATAGTCTTTGTCTCACAGTGCCTTCTGGGGGAAAATATATTAAAACCCAGCAGAAATTTTTTTGGACCCCCCTATTTCTGCACAAAGGGAGTAGTTGTCTTTTAGTGTAATAAACATCATTAAGGTAAAAATGTTCGGGGAAAATTATCAAGACAAGTCAAAGAGAATTCGGCTCAAGCCACTCAAAGTCTTACTCATTTCAAATATCTTTTTAGAAATAACTTATACTTTAAAAAAGAAAAGGAGTATATTATATACCAAGTTTGCCTTGGGCTTCATTGTGGATTTAGGAACTGTAGGAAGAACTCTCTACTGATGATGGATGGAGAGTTGGGAGTTGCTTCAAGAGGCTTTGCAATCCTGTAGTTGTGTCTCCACTTTGAAGACCTGAGGTTGGCCTTAGTTAGAGTCTGGTGATTCCATTCATGGAAGCTGTCTGGTCACTTGGATGAACAAGCTAATTTTATCACTAGAATCATTTTAGCACTACCCTAAATGATGATCTTCGATCTTCGATCTTCTTAAACTGGAATCAGCAAACAGATTTCCTTGGTTGTTATTGGGAAACATCCACTATGAATTCATTGAGATCTTCCTTCATTTAACCTGGTCAAAATCTGGTTAAAGTACTTAACACAAGTCAGAAAAAAATATATGCCTTGAGGTAGTTTTTCATAGCTTTTCTAGAAAATTTTTTCACAACTTTGATTTAAGTTGAGCATCGACACCAAGGGTGGAAATGGAAATATCTCCTTTACTCATCTCCCAAAGATGTTTGTCTGCCTCTAATTCCGTTTGTCTGCTTCTAATCCCTCAGGGATGGAATTATATTATTGGGCTTCCCAAAGGGTGTTTCACATATTTATATGATTCGTGGACAGGACTATTTGTCTTGCCAAATGGAAAGCCCACACAAATGTTACACGCACAAGTTTAAGAAAAAGAATTTAAGATCATTTGCTCAAGTAAGAAACACCACTTTTTATTCTAAAAAGATGTAGAAGAAATCCAATCTTCTTGACTATAATTATTAAGAAATCCTAATCAAATTATCATGTGTACAAATAAAAACTATGAACATAAACCAAATGCCCTTCAATTACAAGGCTTTATTTATCGATTCGCTTTTTAAATCGAGGGTGGGAATATTAAGTCAAATACACTGTGAAACTAGTGAAAACAAAATATTTGATAATTTGAGAAGCCATAAAACCTCAGAATAGACGATATACACCCATACTACTACAGAATGACATTAAAGACAGGGAACTATTTGGTAATTCTGGCTCTGGGTCTTTCTTATCTCATACTTTTTTAAATAAGTCTGAGACTAAGATATACACAGAAGTCATATAGAAGTCAGAATTCTATCAACAAAATGCTGCTTTCCCAGAAGTCTTGATTATAGACAGGCAAAAATTATCCCCACTGCTAAGAATCTGCTCCTATTATCCAGACAAGACTAAATGACACGATCCAGATGAGACCAAAACGCACACACACACATATTCTTCTCTCCTTTACTAATCATGCAAGCGATAAAAGTCACCTACATTTGGATTTAAGAAACATGAAAGGTCTTAGATCCCACATTTCAAACACATTTCAACTCCCAGGAGTTCTTAGCCACAATGACTCAAGAAGTATATCCTTGACCACTTCTTAATTTGTTTTTACTGTGAAATAAAACTCAACTCAAAACATCATACCATGCACGTTCTTTATAAGTATTAAAATCCTTGTATGCAACAAAAGATGCCAATTGTCTCCTTCCTTTATCCCTGCCCCTTCTTAATGAAAACTGCTCATTTATACACTCAAGGGTCTGTCCTCACAGTTTTAGGTGAGAATTATTTGGGGCAACTTGACACTTCTGGAATTCCCCTGATCTAAAAAGGACCAGCCAGACTCCTTGGGAATTTGGAATTGAAATGCAGAATTCTAATTAAGCTTTGTCTGTCAATTTCAAGTCAGGAAATAAAATCATAGACAAGAAGAACACATGCAGAGGTGGATGTTCAAAATAGAGGTTTTGAGACACTAACTGTGGTTCCTAATTTTCTAGTCCTTAGGCTTTGTCCTTCATGAGGCTCAACTATATTTCCTATCTTTGTATTCTATGAAATACCCTTGACCAATTTCAATACATTATCCCATTTCGTCTAAGTTAGTTCGATTGAGTTAAGTGGGTTGCTACCTAACTTTCCGTAAGAGAAACTACTATGATATTCCCGTAGGACTAAATGTTTTCAATTACTTCCTGAAATTCTGTGTTTTAAAAGACTATGGTATTCTATAATATGTTATATGTAACACATATGGAAAAATAAAATAATAGACAAACCTTATACTTTCAAATCATAAGCTATTTCTGAACCCCATGAATTTTTTCCCTTCTATAATAGCAAATTTACATTTTTATGTTTAAAAATAAGTTTATTTCCATGCCCAAATTTTATACCCTTTTAGAAAAGACCAGATTATTTGACTTCCCTAAAAATTCCTATTTAAAAATAAAAACTAAAAATAAGTAAATAAACAAAAACAACTGAAAAAAAGCCCCTTCGACTCAGAAATTGTAGCAAAATAGTCTGTGATTCTTAAGAAAGTGTAGAGCATCAGATAGTCTACTGTTAAAGGAGAAAATATTTTTGAACAGAGTTTATATACAGCCCCTAACTGTTGGCTGGTCACCCACAGAAGCTGCCTTTATGCCATTATACTGAACCTAACTAAGAAATATTTGGGAGTAGGATGTTCCCTTGTTGAGAATGCTGGCCCAATATTGGTACATCTGATGTCTTAAGAGAACCTAAAAATCTACACTTTATATGAAAATGCTGTTTTATTTCAAAATGCTAACATATAGTTGAATTAGATGCATACACACACACACACACACACACACACACACACACCCCTTCAAACAGACGAACAAACAAAAAATTCTGAAGCCCAAAGGTTTAGCTCCCTCAGTTTTTGCTTTGCCTTAAATTCTTATAATCTGGCTTTTGCTAATATTACTTGATTATTGAGGCTGCTGAGCTCCAGAAAAATTTATGTGAATTGCCCAAGGCTGAATAAAATTATGCTGAATGTGGGAAATTAACATATTTTGTGGCTACACATAAAGATCTGCAAGGCAGTAAATACATCTGGTTCTGACGTCAGCTATCAAATTACCCTTTTCACTAAAACCTAATTATCCCATGTTCCTAAGTGTCTAATACTTTTAAATGGTTCGTATCAAAAAAGTCAGAATTTGAAAGTTGTCCTCAACCCCAATACCCTTATGAGTTTATATCTTCATAAACTTGTCCTTGGGATGGATCGATTACTTCTAGGTAGTGCCCAGATCTCCAGTTGCTTTCCTTTCCATCTGTTATGTATCGCAGTGGTTATCCTAAAAAAACAAAAAAACAAAAAAAACAAATTGCGTCACATAATTCTGCCTGAAAAAGGGTGGGGGGCTCTCATTTACATAGAGTGTAAAGTCTAAGACCCTTAACTTTTCATTGTGACCCAACTCAGCTCTCCATCTTATCACCCCCACTTTACGCCCTACCTAAAACCCTGTATCCCAACAGCATTCTTCCAAGTTTGCTCATCCAAATGCGTTTTAAGGGATGCTAACAGCATTCCTGATGCGGGTGGGAGGATTTGTAGTCTAATAACGTTTGGAAAAGCTAGCTAGCATAGTTAAACCAATTGGTTCAGCTGGCCCACTAGCGATCACTGTGTGCCTTGTGGGTGCTGTATATTATGATGATCACTGGAGATGCACTGGTGAACAAGAGACACACAATCTCTAATTCTCCGAGAGCTTAAATCCTAAACAGGAATTCTTAGAGCCAAGGATGTTTAATCACAAAACATCACTCTTTAAGCATCTACAACAGTGCACGTTTTTATGAAATACTCTTCTCTCCCCCATTGATTTGACCACTAGGCCCTGCCTCGGCTCCCTTTCACAAGATTCCTTGTCTACCTAGGATGTTCTCCATCCCCTTTTTGGTTCAATAAGCTTCTCTTACCTCTCACTACCCACCAGCTCCTAAGTCCTTTCCATTAAAAAGCTGTTCTGACAAGCTCAGGAAGGGTTAGTAGCCCTGACCTCTGCCCCATAGCACTTTCATAAACTTCTTCACATACTTTCCTTAAAATATTAGGGTAATTTTATTCTCTTGCCTCCTCCCCCAGATATATTGAACAAGGACCACATTTTCAAGCCTTTTATACCCTGAATTTCTTGCAGAGGGGTAGACAGATACTCACTAAACCCTCCAATGGCTCCCCAGCTCACACAGAAGAAAAGCTAGAGTCCCCACAACAGTCTACAGGGTCTTACACATTCTGGCCCCCATGTTCTGGCTCTGTCTCCCGACATTCTTGCTCTCTCTCACTTGCCGGCAGGTACATGAGCCTCCTTGCGGTTTCTCGCACACTGCGCACGCATGTGCTTGCCTCGGGGCCTTTGCCTTTGCTGTTCCCTCTGCTCAGAAAACTCTTCCCTGTGGGACTTCTCTAACCATCTCTATAAAACGACAAATCTCCCTGCTCCCCCTGGACAGCCCATGCTCCTCACTCTGCTTTGCCGTATTCTTCAAAGCACCATGTAGTTAGCTATCGCTGCCTGACAAACCACCCCAAAGCTAAGAGGCTTACAACAACAATGATTTATTGTTTCTCATGATTTCGTTGGTTTGCTTGGACTCATTCAAGCAGCTACATTCAGTTTGGGGGACCAGTTGGGCCAGAAGATGGCCTCACAAGTATGTCTAGAGTTTGATGCTAGTTGTCAACTAGTCACAGTAGTTCTCCTCCATGTGACCTCCCAGCGTCCTGGTGGCTAAGGTGGCTTCCCTGTATGACTGACTCAGAGTACTGTTCCAAGAGAGTGAGATAGAAGTGACAAGGCTCTTTGAGGTGGAGGGTCCCAAACTCCAACAGAACTGCTACTTTCTGCAAATCGAGCCACAAGGGATAAGAAAGGAATTCCATCCCTTGAAAAGAGGGACTGCTATGAATTGTGGCCATATTTAATATACTACAATATATTTTCTAAGTTATTGTTTTATTTGCCTGCTTGCCTCTCCCATGGGTAAGGACTTGGTTGCATTTTCTACTATATCCCTAGTGCATAGAACAGTACCTAGAACATAGTAAGTACTCAATAAATATGTGTGGAATAAACAAATAGTCTCGTTTGATCCCCATGAGCATCCTACAGAATATTCACTTCGTAAGACTAATCCTTGAGGCTAAGGGCAGATTCTGTCTTTTTGAAGCACTGTCTCCAGCTCCCAGCACAAGACCTGGCCCACAAAAATATTCGTTGACTGATTATTGCTATTGTGTTTTTTTGGATGAGAAATTTGAACATTGAGATGCTAATTTACTGACTTAAGGATTTATAGCTATTGTTAAAGTTGGATTCAAATATAGATCTTCTATCTTAAAATTTGATATTCTTTTTGCCACTCCAGTCCACAGTTGTCTCACCAAATTACATCATTTGCATACAATGTATCAGTCATTGTGCTATAAGTTAGAGATACAATGAAAAGCAAAACAAATCTCATCCACTGACTCAAGACATTTAATGGTACTGAGTGAGTTAGATATTGATTAAATAGGTACACAGACCTTGTAGAAGTGGTACTATGACAAGGACAGTGCTATGGGAGTCTA
>NW_006439568.1:5908839-5913329 GCF_000325575.1 Pteropus alecto | reverse complement strand
CCTGCTTCCCTCATGGAGCTTGTATATAATAATACATTGATGGTACATTAGAGAGACTATATTTTCATGATATAAGCAATGTACTTCAATTCACAAGACCTGGTCATATTAACTATTAGTATAACCTGGGGTAAAACACTTAACTTTAATGCTACATAGGGATACTAATATATTCTTTAACTTGGGAAGAACGTAAGATACTAGTATCATTGAGACTGCCCTCTCTTGCCAAACTTCTCTGCTAGTTTCTGGTAAGTGCCCAATTTTTGATCTTGTTGAACTGAGCTTGAAGTAGACGACCTCTTAAATACTATAGTAGCACGGTTCCTAAAATGGAGTAATCAGTTCTACAGACAAAAGACCCTGATTCTAGTTCTGACTCTCTGGTGAATGGTTGCCTTTGCATAAGCCAGTGCCCCTGTTGGAGCTCGGTTTCCTCTTCTTTCAGTGAAGGAATTTGGCTGGATTAGTTCTGATGGCTAATTCTCAATAGAGAATCTGCTCCTTCTCTTCAGCACACACATACCTCTCCCCACATGCACGCTTTATAATCCTCTTTGAAAATCTATTTCTGTATTGTTCCATCAGCAAATGGTTACATGTCTATCACAGGCTGGGGAGGAGAACATGAAAAATAAGAAGCCCCAGGCACGAAAAGTGAGGTCATCTATACCTCATACTGAGATAATGCCTGCTTTCCAATTGTATGGACTCCTTGTAACTTCTGACCAGTGCTCTTTTGGGGCGGGAGTGAAGGTCTCTAGTTCATCTAGCCTTGTGCTAATAGCATTTTCAGCATCAGTTCCATGGGTCAGGCTTTGTCCCTGAGCTGCATTCATGAGTAAAGTTCATGGTGACCCTCTATAATCTCAGCTTTAGGAGAAATTTGTTCCAGGAAAGAAAGTGCTATTAACTGCAGAATGCAAGGGTAAGCAGAGTGCTTTGCAAATAACTCCTAATAAACAGACAGGGCCAGGTGTGAAGCATGACTTATATTCTCCCATAGTACAAAGCCACATGTATTATAATGTCTTGGCTGCCGATGGTCATCTTGGTAATGTGCCATTCTCCTCCAGGACATAGTTACAGTCTAGCACTCCAGGTGGGGAGTAGCAATTCTTTGGTTTTTATCCACCTAAAGAAAGAAAACTCTGGGCCAAAATTAATATAGGCACAAGAGCATGAGGAAAAAAAGAAAAAAACAAAGATATGTGACCAGTGATGAAAGAAAATTCTTCATGGTTGAAAGTCATCTGGCACGAGGCCTCCACCGGCCTTTGAAAATGTCTTCCTTTTAGTTGTAATACAAAGCGAAGCTCCTCCCCACTCCCAACAAGTTTTTTCTCCAGGATTTCTGTCAGTCCTGCCTCCTTGAGACTAGACAGAATCTGCCTCATGCTAGGTCATAGATGTGGTAAACTAGAAGACATTATGTTACCTTCTGCCCAGCCTCTCCATACAGTAGGGAAGAAGTCCTAGATGGGGAGAAAATTAGCAGATAGAGGGAAAAATCAAGAGAGAAATGATAGGAGAAAGAGGTGAGGAAAGAATAAAAATGAAGAGAAGAAAAAGATAGAAATACGGCCTGATGGAATGACCCCGGGTTGAGCAGCCAGACATCGATTCATCCTAGTTCTAGTTCTTCATGAGTCTCAACATTCGCTTTTTGTTTCTAACCCCCAGTTTTCATATCCATAAAATGGGTTTTATAATATAGAAGCACCTACAATCCCTTGGACTCTGAAAGTTAAAGGGTCTTTCTGAAAGATTGAAATTGTCCTAGCCTGAAGGAGTTGAAGGACATGACGATTAAATGTAATGTGGTATCTTGGATTGTGTCCTGGGACAGTGAAAAGGGATATTATTGGAAAAAATGTTGAAATCTGAATAGTCCATAGTTAGTTTAATGGTACTGTGCCATTATTGATTTCTTAGTTATTTTAAAAGCACTGTGGAAATAGAAGTTATCAACAGTAGGGGAAGGTGGGTAAAGGGTGTATGGAATCTCTCTGTCCTATCTTTGAAACTCTTAGGTAAATCTAAAATTATTTTTAAATTAAAAGTAAAAAAAAAATACCCTGCCCTCTCTTTGCAACATGAGTCAGTCCTATTTGTGTTGCAAGGTCCAGATCATGTTATCTGTCTGGTAATGTCTTATCCAGCTTCTTCAAGAATGTTCTACTTTCTTTCTCAGTTTTCTTAACTGTTTTATATCACAGAGGCTGAATGAAGGTCTTCATTGCAATTGAATCCCTGATTGGATAAAAGACAAGTTATTTTTAAATACAAACTTATTTGACAGAGCGAAAAGCTATCAATCGCTCGTGTCCGAGGTTGATTTGCTCTGGTGGGATTAGAATCTCCCCAATACCTCACTGAGAAAACTCAGGGTTTTGTGAGTGCAAGAGAGCAACGAGGAAGGGAGAGGCAGCTGACAGCAAGAAGCGGCATAACCATCTGAAGTATGGAGGCAGAGGCATTCAGGAGAAGAATGGAAAATAAAAGGATACCGAATGGTAGCACATGTGAACCTAACAGGTTATCTTCCATATGCCTTTGGCAATAAGTTCGGCGTTAGAGTGTTTCCTAGTTTGGGTTTTCCCAGAAAGTGACTATGAGACAAGCAATAGAAGTGGGAGGTTTTCAAGAACTACTCATCGTAAGGTAGGGAAATAGACAAGGAAGATAGTCAATAAAGCGTGCATTCCCACTGAGTGGCAGTAGCTGTATCTCTCCTCTGAGAGTCAATAATATATAAGCCTCAGCACTTTCCTACTCAGAGGATGTTGGAGCCGAAGCATGTGTATACTCCCTTCCATCATCCATCATTGGTTCTCTGCTTTGTGTGTAGAGGGGGATCTCTGGGACCTCTAGCCTATCTTGGTGCTGCCACTGAAAGTTATCGGGCAGGGTAATGGATGGCTCGATATTGTAGGGGAGGGATAGGAATGCACACCAACAGCCTCTACTTCAATCTGCCTTCTTCAGACTTCAGTTCTTCCGCTTAATAGCTGGCAGAACTTTGACAAGTTATGCCCCGCCCTTGTCCTTGGGCTGTTAAGAAAACGAAGAGATCAATTGTGTAACAACATTTAACTCATGGTCTCTGACATGACAGCTACTCAATAATGGTTTTCTCCCCACCCGCGCTGTCCCCAAATCATGCTCTCTCTGACTGTGGCACAGACCCAGAGCTCCAGCCCCAAAGATTACACTGGGGGACAGAAACCAATACCCCTATGACAGCATAATTCCACACTGATATAGGGGATATGTCCCTTCATTCAAGGGTGAGAATGAGGGTGCAGAAAGAAAGAGGAACAAACAGAAACCAGCATCATGGCAGTTGAATGATACTTTCACTGGATTTTTAAGGCCAATTTAAGGAAGCAGGAAAGTCTGTTTCGTGAGTATCTTTCTCATGGGGTCTTCCAGGAATCGCTCCCACATAAGGCCCCATTAGCCCCTCAACATATGTGTTACATATTCCAGCCTGTGGGTTTGAGGCACCAAGATATTTTTAACGAAGTACATTTATGGTGCTTTGCCAAAAGCTACTCATAGAAAAACTAATATAGTTTCCATTTCTTGGGTCCTTTGGGAAAGATAATATTATAAACCATTACCCAGAGATGCTTCTTAAGACTTTCCCAGCTTGACAGCCCTTTCAGTTTCATATTCTTTCTCTTGAAGGCTGAGTTTCAGTTAGTTACACACCAGTGTTTTCTGAAGTTTCTCTTTCATCCAAAATTCAACAAGTTTAAACATGAACCACACATTTTAAACATGGACTTCATGTTGCTAAACTTCAAATAACTGCTACTAAACAACAGAAGACGTTCAAATCACTGAAATTTGGTGAGCAGTTCTTTTGGAAGCAAAGAAGAAAATGTCAATATGTCAATTTAATATGAGAATTTTTTAAGCAGCATCTTGCAGGGAATGGTTTGGAAATTACTAACATCCAATTTCATCTCTCAACCATCCTATATTTTTATCTCTATTTGGATGAGCCAAAGAAAATTACAAGGCTGTAATCAACTAAAAATGTCTGTTTATTCTAACAAGATTATACCTACTAATAAAGACAATCCTTTTTCTCCCCTTAACTGCGAAAATTATGGTTAAATCTTTTGATCTAACTAGGGCTTATCTTCCATAGTAGAAGAACAGGTTATGATAGAAAAATTCAAGAATCGAAGAACTAATTAGTCACAAAATGTGGGTCGCTTTTCCTTTGAATGTGACTCCCACAAATACCTTCTTTTCTGTTCTTTTTGACATCCTCATTTTCAAATTCTCACTCCCACACATCAGAATGTTTCAATGGATACTTGACTAATCACCCTGCCTCTATCAATTCAGACCCCTGGCTGGATAACTGTAATTCATCATATCTTGTACTTTCTCAGAAAGCCGTAGCAGCTCTCTCATTCTCAGAGGGAAAAGTGATAACTCTTACAGCTGGGATGCTGATCCCAGCTTTAATG
>NW_006439568.1:5905999-5908820 GCF_000325575.1 Pteropus alecto | reverse complement strand
AAATCTTTACTTTTTTTTTCAGGCTAGTGCCTTTATAGTTTCCCAAACACATCTCACAATTTCCTATTTCCACATGTTTGGCATTTCTTCTTTGCTCTTATTCAAATATCACTCAGCCTATCAAAGGCTGACAAAAATCACACCTTCTCCATAAACCTCACTGAAGTGTAAAAGTCATGGAGGAAGAGAGGGAGACAGAGAGAGAGAGGGTGAGGGAGAGGGTGAGGGAAAGGGGGAAAGGGGTGTAGGTCCTACAGACAAATTAAAGTGGCTTGCAATCTCACCTTTGCAATTTGAAAACTTTGTAGCGGAGAGTACATTTCTTAACTTCTTTGGGTCTTCTTTATAAAAAATTGTATGTGTTTTATTGAGTTTTTGATTGGAATTAAGAACATGAAATGCAAATTATCCAAAAGAAGTGAATTGATTTCTTTATTTAACAATTCTTAAGTGCCTTACAATATTAAGTCACTGGAGCTTTGTGAAGCCGCCACTGAACTTGGTGATGTGATTAAGATACACTGACTACCCAGTCGATGAGTAATATTACCAAAACATTACTTGTCCATTCCACTCTTAGATAGTTACTAAGGAGAAATGAAGATATATGTCCATACAAAGATTGTCCTCAAACATTCCCAGTAGCTTTATCTATAATAGCCCTATAGCGGCAACACCCCAAATATCCACTACGAACAAGTGAATGGCATATCTATGCTATAATATATTACCAAGCAATAAAAAGTAACAAAGTGTCAATACAAACAACAACAAAGTGTCAATACAAACAACAAGATGAGTCTTAAAACACTTATGCTGAATTAAACAAACTGGACCCACCCCCCCAAAGAAAAACTGCATATGGTATAATCCTAACCATATAGAATTCTAGAAAATGACAACCAATTTACAGTGACAAAAGGCAGATCCGTGGTTGCTGGAGGTAGGATAGGGGTTGGGTCAGGAAGGAGGGATTACAAAGTGATATGAGGAAGGAGGGATATGGTGATGGTTTCATGGAGTAGACATGTCAGAATTTATCAAGTCGTATACTTTAACTTTGGGCAAGTTATTATATGTCAGTTATAACTCAATAAAGCTTTTTTTGTTGTTTTTTGTTTTTTTAATTAGCACAGCTGCCTTGTTATTTGGTGCAAATACCCTGGGGAACCATGCGAGGAAGAAATATAGCATTTTGGCAACAAGTTCATAACTGTACATCTATATTGGGACGGATGACAGGCACGGGTTGGTGAAGGATATGTTATGTATGAGGTGAAGTCTTCATTCTCCTTTTGAAAATTTAAGTGAGAATGCATATCTCAGATGTTCAAAATTCAGGAAATGTCTGAAAGACTGGAATTCCAAAAAAAGTGTTTTTCATTTATTACTGAGCTTTTTAACATGTGGCCTTCAAACGACATCATTAAATGACTCTCAGAGAAAGTTACTGTTCTCACTTTTATTATTGTTCGGGGTATATTTTCAATAGTGAAAATGTACATCACAGCAAATCTTCCCTATTCCTCAGTCCTAAACACATGGGTTCCAAATTCCAGAAGAAAATCTCCCTGGGAAGAATAAAGAACAGTGAGTAGAGGGTGGATTTTGGCTAAAGCTAAAGGGGAACTTTTTACAGTCAAAAATGTCACTAGGTGTTGTGAACTGCTTCAGTATGGAGTGAATTTCCTGTCACTGGATTATCTGAGCTATGCTACATTCGGCAAGATAACATAGCAGGAGGATGAAGGGAGATGGGAACAGAAAACCTTCTCATTCCGTGAAGATGTTGTCCTAAACCACACCTTAGGCAATAACGTTGCAAAGTGGCAATGGTAGAATTTCAGTCACGTGTTTCTGCTCTCGTGCAGAATTCTTACAATTTCTATGTAATAAGGAAAAGGTCCCAGGAAATAATGTTATCCTCCTACAGACTGCCACTAATTTCTAAGATATTTTCTCCTCGCTATTTGTGGCAAAGAGTGGATGATTTTAACACAGGAGAGACGCTGTGTAAATTGCTCCTCCTTGGCATTTAGGAAAACACACTTGGCATTTTTCTACGATTGAGAGGGGGAAATCCAGACGGAGTTGGCTGAGCCAACAGAAGACAAGCCCTGTCCAGGACACTTTCATAGATCTCTGTTTGGGCTTGTTTAATGCCAGAGTAAAGAAAAAAGATTCTGTGAGTGCCTTGCTAACTACTAGCATTTTCGAAGTGCAAACTTTCCCTGGGAAAAGGAAACCGAAATCACACAATCTGACATCTCTCTTTCTCTTTTCGCTCCCCCATTCTCGGGCCACTTTCTGCCTCAGAGGAGAATCTTTTCATCTGTTGGGAAAGTTGGCATGGTCAAATCTGTTTCTTCCTCTCCTCCTATCACGTTTATCCACCCATCCGCCCGCCCACCCTGAATCTGACTCACCTGGATTCCCTGAAAAGTACCTAACCAGAAGTATTGACTCTAAAATTTTATGTGGGGAGAAAAAAAGAGAAAGTATGAAAGAATAGGGCTGTGAAAGAAAAGACTGTCCGCAGAATATGTAAACTGGTCTTATTTGTGAATAGTTCTATAGATACCTAACTGCCTGCTCTTGCAGAAGAAGGGATGAAGCTAGAGGATGAGATACCTGGTTCTGTCCAGTTCTGCCACGAACTGGCTCTGTGACCTTGAGTAATTCCTTTCATCTGTCTGAGTCTCAAATTTTTTACTTGTATAATGTCGCCTCGATTTATATTGTTTCCTGGATAATTTAAATTTAAGGCAAGCGTTTATAAAAAGATGAAAAAGAGTAGACAGTAGTTAGGAGGCGTTCAGCT
>NW_006439568.1:5900490-5905963 GCF_000325575.1 Pteropus alecto | reverse complement strand
GGGGTTAAAATGTCATTGGCATAAAACCACAAAACTGTGAACATTTACCAATGTCTCCTATTTCGTGTATGAAGTGGAAAGGCATGGTGACGAAGTGGGGATGGTTTGGTAAAGATCCAAAGTAGAACGTTATTAGGAAACTATAGGGGCCATTGATGCTGGTAAAGCATGAGGATTTCTTCGTAAGACCAAGAATCCCAGCTTCCTGGCTGTGTTGTAAATTATTTCTGGACTGTCTGTGCCAATGTTATGGTAATTGCTTTGGGAGGTAAAACATACCAGCCTCTCCCGGCGTTCTTTTTATTAATGATTAGAGGTTTAAATGTAAAAAATTTGCACTCTATTTCTTTGGGGTGGAGCAGTGTTCTCATCTTCCCACACACACACACACACACACACACACACACACACACACACACATTCTCACACACACACACACACACACACACACACACCCCTGGATCAGCTTGTTAGCCAAATTTAACCCTTAAATGTCACTGCTTTTCATTATATCTCTACATTTGCTATCCGCCGCATCCTGAGTTCAAAGAACCTTAAACCTTAAGGCTTCTCTCACCACCAATTGTTCTGTTTGAGTATTTAGCCAAACAAGAGTGTTTTTATCTAAAAGAATTGCACCCAAAATCTCACGAAAATTGTCTACTCATCTTTAGTAATTTGTTATAAGAATGCCAAGCCTATGAGTCTTTTCAGATCCAAGAAATAATATTTCTTTAAATTATTAGTTTTTAAAAAATCAGCCTCTGAAAGCAAACTGAAGACAAGGATGATATAAAGTGTGAGGAAAAAGAAGATGATGACTAAAAAAAAACGCTGCCCATAAAGAGCCATTAGTATCACCAGGGAGGCAAGAGTAAAAAAGGAAGGAAGGAAGGAAGGAAAGAAGGAAGGAAGGAAGGAAGGAAGGAAGGAAGGAAGGAAGGGAGGAAGAAGAAAGAAAGGGAGAGAGGGAGGGAGGCAAGGAATGAAGGAAAAGAAGGAAGGGAAGAAAGGTGAGGGAGGGAGGGAGGGAGGGAGGGAGGAGAGAAAAAGAAAGAATGGGAGAAGCATAAAGTCACATAACAAACAGAAAGTGTCTGGCATGAAGGGCTAAGCATGGCACTTGAGTGATGTATATTCAGTAGCAGAGGCTTGTCCATTGGGGTCTGGCCTCACTTTAGTTGGTTCTCCCGTGATTTCAGCTCCCTCTCCCACCACACACTTGCTCATGTGCTACACACTCCACCACAGCAAAACACTTCCAGTCCCTCCCCAACCCTCCTCTCCCAACCACGCCCTCTCCCTCCTTTGTGACGTGGATCCTCTGCCTGGAATTCTTTACCTCTTTACCTCAAGTGCTCGGAAGACTTGCAGTATCTGTACAAACACGTCATTTCTCATAAAGCCTTCCCTGACTAATGAAGGCTCAGTCAATCACTCTTTTCTCTTAGGTATGCTTATCAATGCTGGCATTTCAACAGTACATTATTATCATTTGTTTACAGGTTGCTACTCCCCAAACCTCTGTGGTCCCACTAGCTTTTTCCTGAGAATTCTCCTTCCCGCCAATCACATCAATGACCATTTGTGAAATGACACTCATTCATAAACCTGGAATTCTCGCCAAGGCCCTCCTCCTGGTTCCCCAGCCGCCCAACACAGATGCATGCTTCCTGAGCATTCCCATGTGGCTGACTCACTGTCAGGCTGAGCTGCGAACAGGACCCTGCACACGTATTTATTAGGACTTTATTTTCTGTCTCCCCAAACCCCTGCTCTTATGGAGCAGTTATCTTTTGCTTAGACAAGTGTATGTCCTGCAGTAGGTACTAAATACCTATTTTTAAAGTATTTACCCCCACATGAACTCATTATCTTTCTCGTGAAGTATGTATCATCTCCTGAGCTGCTTCCTTTGATATAATAACATAACCATTTATCCATTCACTCAAAGAAGGAGTCATTTTAAATAACTCTCAGTTTTACTCCTAACATTTAATTGGAGGATAAGTGCTTCTTAATGTTCTCTTACCTCTCTCTAGGATGACTGTCTCAGCCCAGGCATTCATCATCCCCTGACGTATGGCAATTGTCTTAACTACTCTCTTTATCTGCGGTGTTGACTCTCTTCAGGCCACCCACTGCGCTGCCTCAGAGTGGCATTTTTGAACACCATATTTGCGTGTATGATTCTATTACTCTAAACTTTTAAATAGTCCTCCATAATTTACAGGTCAGACCCTAAGATGCTGAGCTATTATTGCATTTGGAAATGTTAGCTGTACTGGCCCCTCCTGTTTTATTTGCTTGGTAACTATCTATTATCTAAGCATCTACTAAGCTAAGCATCATTTCCTGCATGAAACGTTTTCCAAGACTCAGTCGTCTGGGTAGAAAGGAACACTCTCTTCTTTGCGTGCCTCCTGGGCCTTGAGCGTTGGGTCCATGTTCTATTTACTTTTTGTCCCTTTTGTCTGGTACAGTTTGGGCCCAGTGTTCCAGGAAAATATTGAATGTTAAATAAGAAGAGATCAACTGACACAAGAATGTTTTCTGAAGGAGATAAATACAAGGCTGGAAGGGTATGAAAGGAGGGGCATGGAAGTATGGCTTACTGTTTGTTGTGCGGAGAGTAATAACCCAGTGGACTTGTCTGAAATAGACAAATCTTTCAGAAAAGCACTAGAATAGGATATAGTCAAATAAACCACCTGGCCATGCCACCATGCCTCGTATAATTTTCCTCTGCTGCTTTTTCTACTGCAAAGTGACAGATCCTAGAATGTCAACCAAGACTCAGCCCACAGGATTTCTGCTGAGACATTGTATTTCACAATGACAAATCCATGTTTCAGCCAGAGTAAGCGACGACTTGTCTTTTGAAGACAGAAAGAGGCTACTAAAACTTATCTCGCTGAACGCGCTTTCTTTATAGCTATTGATTTCGGTTAGCTGTACAGAATGACGATTTGCTTTGGCTAATTCCTAGTTAACTTTCTCAGGAAAACCTTTCATTTTAGAACCTTTTTTGAACAAACATTCAAGTCTGTGGATTGCGGATTAAAAACACATAAGTGTTAGTAGAGACGCCGAAGGGGTGGATAAATCTACCTGTGCATCCAACGTTCTGATTAGATTGTAGGAAGGCCCCCCTACATGTAAAATGCATTTTGAAGTACAGGTAGGTAGACACAGTTAAACTAATACAAATTTATTTTAAAAGGGATCGATTTCATGGCAGCTTTTCTTCATTATATTCTTTGGCAATCAACTGATCCTAAAAATAACAAAATTATTGTGTTAGTGTTGTGGGGCCAGGATCTGTGATATCCTTTAGTATTATAAAGTGATACACAGACTAAAAAAATCAGGTACCATAGAGTCTCAAACTAAAATTTAGAGCCACACCCTTCTTAGACCTGGTTCATTTATCTACCATATACACAAATGTTCTAACAAATTCCTAAACAGTTAGTTGGCTAGCTATCGTTTTCCTTTCTCCCCAATTTTGTCTGCTTGTTCACCTTCCTATCTGTTTATCTTTGTGTCCTTTACTTTTTCCAGCTTTAGGCACAAAAAAAAGTCCAACTCTTTTGTAATTGAGCGTACAGTTCCACAGTAAATAGGTTATTCCATGCCCCTGTCTGAACTCTTTCTCCATCCTGACATCTGCTCCTCCTCCGTGGTTGGCAATGCCACCTGTCCAGTTGCTGTCCCTGAACACCTTGGAATAGTCTGGACTCACAAATCCTGCTGGTTCTCTCTCCAGGTTATGTCCCAAATCTGCTCAGTTCTCACTATCTTCACGACCCACATGCCAGTGTGAGCCCCCACCCCTGTCCCCTGGATGCCTGCAATCCTGCAATGGCTTCCTTATAGTTCCCCCTGCCTCTACCCTTGTTCTCTTCAGATCTTTCCTCAGCCCGGCATCCCACTGGGTTAATACCCCTCAATGACTCACCTGCTCAGTACCCATTAGTCACTTCCCATCTCACTCAGAGTGAAAGCTAAACTCCTATAGTTGCCTACAAGACCTTACATGGTTTGGCCCCTGATACCGTTCCTACTTCATCTCTACGACTTTCTCCCTGTTCACTCTGCTCCAGTTATACTGACTTCCTTGCTACTTGGAACATGTGAGAAACGTCCCTTTTCAAAGATCCTTTGTGTAGGACCAACCGCCTTTGCCTTGAATTCTCTTCTTTCATCTGTCTTCACGCTAATTTCTAGGGATCGATGCATATAAAAACTTATTCCGTCATGACACCATTTCCATGACTGCATGTCTTGTCATACCTGATTCAAACAAGCGCTGGGTACATTTTAAAGCAACCGGCAGAGTGAGCAGTGTAGTTTGACACCAGATGGAAATGATACGTCTTTGGACTGCTCCTGGTGTACGAGCTGGGTCCAACAGACAGTGTCTGCTGCCTGGAAAGGCACGCCTGTTTGTTGGCATGCTTGCTGCTTGATGGCTACTGCATTGTGTTATTTTTGTTAGGTGTTGCCATGAGTTCCCAAAAGTCGAAAAGCTGTTGAAAAAGAGCTGAAAAGCTGAGTTGTCCCTAGCTGCCAAGTAGACTAGAGTGTCCAGTATCTGGGACTGGGCACCTGGAGGCCCTCGACTTATTTCTCCACGTTGGCGGAGCGCCCAGAGTCCAGGACAGAGAGCTTGGGGACATATAGGTAATCGGCTACATAAGTTTTTTCAAAAAAAAAAAAAAAAAAGTCCCTCCAAAAGGAAGGGGTGATTATCCTCCTAATGCCGCAGGGGGAGTCTGATCCGGGGACCGGTACTGACGAGTGGTACGCTCCTGGGGTCACTCAGTACACCGCTTCCCTTTTCCTTCTGAGCCTCGCCGGGTTAAACTCCGGCCTGTTCCAGGGCGTGGCGGGAGCGCGCTGGCGGGAACGCGCACTGGCGCGCTGTGGGCGGTTCATAGGATCTGCGTGAGGAGCCGGTCCTCAGGGGAGCAGAGCACGCGCTGTCGTTCAGGCGCGGACTTCTCTGCCTGCTACTGTCATGGTTTGTTCCCCGAGCAAGTGGGATATAGGAGGGCTTTTCCCTGGAGACTAGTCACTCAATGTTTAACAAAAAAGGAGAGAAGAAAGGAACGGCTGGTTCTGGCTCCCTCCCTGGATGCCCCAAGAAGTGATACACTACATTAAAAAAAAAATTTGTAAAATGAGTAACCAACACTCACGGATTCTCTTAGGTGCTGCTGCTCATGAGGAACAAAGGGGCTCAAACTCAAAACAGAGTTTGAAAGATAAAGCTGATGCCACTATTGCTCTCTTCCATGTAAAGCCCGGCCCTCTGAGGTTTAGTGAGCCCGACACCCTCGAAAGGGAGGCCGCCGTGCATGGCAGAGGCCACGCAGGATAGCCAGGAGTTTATCGGGTAAACACCCAAAGAGATATAACAAAGAAATAAATGGCCAGGGACACAAAGGAAAGAAAGAAGAGAGAGGGG
>NW_006439568.1:5845254-5900000 GCF_000325575.1 Pteropus alecto | reverse complement strand
TTTTATATTTTTAATATAAATACACAATAAATAAATTTTATATATAACTAAGTTAAAACAAAATTCCACAATTCGACTCCAAAAACAAACTTTGTATACCAAAATTTATATATAAAACAAATTATATACATATAATTATTGTATAAAGCAAATATATTTTAAAAATTAATACATTTATACACTGAAAGAATTTGTATAACAAAAAGATAAAAAGGGTATTGATTGGCTTTTGTTGTAGGCTGAAAACCTATGAAAAATTCTGAGTTAACTTTAGCATTTGTTAAAATGCACCAATTGACAAAGCTTCATAGACTTAATCCATACTGGGGTTTAAATCATAGTTATACCTGGGGATCCAGCTAAATTTAAACTAAATTAAGAAATAGAAAAATAAGTATGCCTCGCTTTAACTGTAGCCTTGCCTAAATTTCCCAATCGTAGCAACTGTTACCCTAGAATATTTCACATTGAGCATAGATGCTCTAATGCAATAAATAATAAATTAGAATTAAAGTAAATCTTTGGCACTTATAAATTGGTTTAATAAAATGGGACTCCACGAACTCCCAGTTACTATCACCCAAAATAAATTAAAACAGGGCCTTCGAGGATCAAACATTATATAAAACCTAATTAATAAAGGGCTAATTATCCATCATTCCTTCTCCATCTGACAGCCCAATTTTGCCTCTTCTTAAACCTGGAGGAAAAAGAAATACCTGTTGGTCTTATTACTACTATTCTGGGTGCTTTCACTGGTTTATAACCCTCCAAATAAGCCATTATCTGTCTATGGCCATGCCACCCTGAACATGTCTGATCTCGGAAGCTAAGCAGGGTTAGGCCTAGTTAGTACTTGGATGGGAGACCACCTAGGAAGACCAGGTGCTTATAGGCATTTTTTTTAGAAAAATAAGCTATTATCTCAACCAAACATGACAAATGTGGAGGCCCACATTCCATTAAGCTTGGCCTTTTAACCCAAAGACCTCACACCCTGCCTGTCACCAGCTAAACAGCAACTAAGGCAAAGAGCCTGTAGTAATTGGCCAAATTAGATGGCCTGCCTGCAGGTTTGTGCTGGTACTCCAACCTGAGCCTCATTATAATACCATAGAGCCATAAGAGCAAGACTTATATCAAATGGGTATCCACTTAAAAAGGATGCCCCATTCCCACTTCCCAGAACTTGCCCTGCCCCATGAGGTCACTATCTGGAGATGACATTGTCTCAGATCCCATGGCCCCGACCCCAGACCTTGCCGTTGGAGATGACTTAATCCAGACAGTAAAATCCTCTGCGCCAGTGATCCTCGTAACGGCCTCTCCTAAGGCACAAATTGGACACAGGACATTTGTTGCTTTTCTTTCTTTAACGTTAGGGATTCAATTACATTTCTTGAGTTTGTGTGTGTTTAGCTCTTGATTTTGATATACTCCTTGCTCTGTGCCAAAATGCACACTCTTATACTCCCAGGACTAAAGCAAAATCTGGCAGACTTCCAGCCATTCTAACAATTAATGAAAATGATTATTTTCCAAGTAAGCACCTGTCTCATATCAGTCAACCCCCGGTGTGGAGGATGGCCTCCTCCCACTGCCCACTTCCAGCTTTCCGTGGCACTCTCCCCCTGGAGCTTCAGATCATGATCACTCCTTCCCCTTGGTTACATATAATAACCCTGATCTTACGTATACTTTATGAATTTATCAGTTCATACCCTCCAACAACATAACTGCCAGACTTCCCACCTGCCACCTTGACCCAAGGAATACACCAAGATTTTATTGTCAATTATTGTACAATATTTGACATAACATAAATGTATATACATATATATATGTGTGTGAGTATACATACATACATATATATATATATGTATATATGTAGAGAGAGAATGGTATAAGTAGATCATATCTTTTATAACACAACCAAGATGTTATTAGAGACCCTAGAAATTTCAGATCTATTTTCTTGGCTAATGACATATAATTGGGAAGCTTAGTTGTGGGATAGCCTGCAAGGATTCCTTAGATTGCTTGTGTTTCTCCTTTTTTACTCTCATAGTAAAATGTTTTTGTGCTCTTTAGGGTAACGTATGGTCTACTGTCCAAACGTCTCCACTAACATTACCCCAGTTTCCTTACTATAATGCCAGAGCATCACAGAGCCAATTATGTTAACTATATGTACTTTTTTATTTTCTGCATTCTTAACACTGTGGTTTCCGGGCCTCACTGACGCAGAGAGACTGCTCACCGCTCACACCAGAGGCCACTCAAGACAACCAGGAGCTTTCTCTAAGGGAAAAAAAAAAAGGGAGAAACCCTAAAAATGGTTAAGAACAGCCAGGAGACCAAAAAAAAAAAGTATACATCTAAAGAAACAAGCTATTTTAAAAGATTTTGATTTAAAAAAGAAGAGGAGAGGAGAGGAGAAGGAGAAAATGAATGGATTGGAAAGTGTGGAACAAAATCTATTGCCTGTAAGACAGGGCTTCTTCCCGTCCCTCCTTTTTCTATTAACAGATGAATGTATATATGTGTGAATGTACACACACACACGCACGCACACACACACGCACACGCACGCACACACACACATGCACACACACACACGGATCTTTTATTCGGCCATAAAAAAAGAAGAAAATTCTGCCGTTTGAAACACATGGATGAACCTGGAGGGCATTATGCTAAATGAAATAAGCCAGACAAAGACAAACACTGTATGATCTCATTTACATGTGGAACCTAAAAAAGTCAAACTCATAGAAACAAAGATTAGAATGATGTCTGCCAGGTGCTGGGTGGGCAGGGGGTGTAGGGGAAATGGAGATATGTTAGTCAAAGGGTACAAACTTTCAGGTATAAGATGAGTAAGTTCTCGGGGATCTAATGTACCACTAAGGGGGACTATAGATAATAATACTGTATTGTATACTTAATTTTTGCTAAGAGAGAGGATCTTAAGTGTTTTCACCACACACATACAACAAGGTAACTATATGAAGTAGTGGAAGTGTTAATTAACTTGATCCTGGTAATCATTTCACAATGTATGTTTGTATCAAATCATATTGAACACCTGAAATATACACAACCTTGTCAATTTTGCTTCAATAAAACCGAGGGAGAAAACTGTGTTGCAAAACAGAGAAAAGAGAAAAAAGAAAACAAACAATCCAATTTAAAATGGGCAAAAGCCCTAAGGAGGCAGATACCTCATCAAATAAGATATAGAAATGGATATTCCAGGCTGCATTATAGAAAAGTAACAATTCGCACATATAATTTTTATAGAACTCTCAGAATGGATCTTCTTTTCTATCATAGTATAATCATTGTAAAATAGAATAGGATAATCAGTGTAACTATTTTAAGGGGTAAAAGGAAGATATTGCCAAAATAGCACTAAACCATGAAATAGACATATAATTACTGAGAAAGAGGTTTAAGAGGCATATAGAGAAAAAATTACTTAAAGCAGCAAAACTTTTGAATATAACTGATTATGATAGTATCAGTGATTTTAACATCACTAAAAAAAAAAAGTGTCAATTAGAAGGGAGAATGTCAGCATGGGATGTTGAGAAAAGATGCGTTAAAGACAAAATCTTTGGCAGTGTCTGTCCAGGACTGTGTATGGGAAGGGGGTCCTGGCCGTCAGACTTGACTTCTTCAAGTGCTATAACAAGTATGACCTTAACTTGTGTTGAGAAATAGCGTGCACAAGTGATGTGGAGTCAGCTATGAAGTCAAATGTCCCCGGGTGTGACACGAATCTAGGCTCTACTCAATAGAGTGATGTCAGATCAGACATCTAACCCATTTGACACTCAGTTTTCTCATATGAAAAATTAGGTTGATGAAAATACTTATTATATAGGATTGTTGTTGGGATTCAACAAAGAATAATTTCTCAGTAAATGTTAGCTGTGAATTTTATTTTTGGCTGCATAGGCTATGAATTTATTGCATTGGCCTAACCTCATACAGTTGCTCTTATTACCATCTCATTAGGTAACCTTAAAATGAGGATCAAGACAATGTAATGATATTTTTATGCGTTGTTAAGTGTTTGTGTGTTTTTATGTGTTTTAGTATCTGGCCTAGAATCCATCAAATAGTAAGTCCTCAAATAAACCTGCCTATGAGATAAGATTGTACTAAATCAATATTCTGATTACACATCTGTATTATGAAAACTTGGTTGTAATAAAAAATAAATTTACAAGTATTTGGGGGAAGAAAGAAGAGAGAAGATGGTTCTGAAAACTTTTAAAGACTAAAAGTACTCATTATCTATACTAATGTCAGGAGAGCGTGAGTGCCATAGAAAATAGTAGTTTATGTTGAGATTTTTGTCTTTGTCTTATTTTATTGAACCTATAAATATTCATAATCGTTTCACTGATACGTGTCTGATATCAGACTGTTCATAATATTGTCCTCAATAAGAGGTGAAATTTCTAAATTGTCCTCTTTGGAGGATTTTACCACCCTAACTCCTATGCTATCGAAGAATCTATCCTAATTGGAATGACATTTTATGGAACACAAAAGAGGGAGGAGGTCTCCATGATGGAAGTCAAGAGACCAAATCCTAATCTGCACTGGTCCTGGGCGAGTCACACAGCCAAGGGCGGGCTCCAGCTCACATCTGTAAAATAAAGGGGTCTGAACTTCAGTAAGGTTCCTCGAAGTCTCACTTTCTGGGATTCTATAACTCTACAGGCATGCCTCATTTTATTGCTCTTAGCTTTATTGCACTTCACATACATTACATTTTTTTTTACAAATTGAATGTTTGTGGCAACCCGGCAACGAGCAAGTCTGTTGCTGCCATTTTTCCAAATAGCATTTGCTCACTTCCTGTCTCTGTGTCACGTTTTGGTAATTCTTGCAACATTTCAAACTTTTTCATTATCATTATCATTGTCATTTGTTATGGTGACTTGTGATCAGAGATCTTTGATGTCATCAGGGCAAACCAGCAAAAAGCTTATGCTATGAAAGCTCGGATGATGGTTAACATTTTTTAGCAATAAAATGTTTTTAATTAAGTTACGAACATCGTTTTAGACGAAATGGTATTGTACGCTTAATAGACTACAGTACAGTGTAAACATAACTTTTATGCCTACAGGGAAGCCAAAAAATTCATATTCATGTGACTCACTTTATTGTAATATTTGCTTTGTTGGGGTGGTCTGGAACTAAACCCCCAATATATCCTAAGTATGCCTATATTAGATAAGATCCTAAGAAAGGTGTAACACAAATTCTCAAAGATTTTAATTGGTTAAAAGAGAAACAAGGGCTTTATTAGATTCTTATGATTGCTGCAACAAATTACCGAAAAGTTGGTGGCTTAAAATGGTGCAAATATATTCTTTTTTAGTTTTAGTGACTAGAAGTCCAAAATCAATTTCATCAGGCTAAGACCAAGGTGCTGGCAGGGCTAGATCCTTATGGAAGCTTTAGGAGAGGGGGCGGGGTGGAAATCCATTTCCTGGCTTTCTCAAGCTTCTAGAAGCTTCCTGCATTCCTCATGCATTCCTGATACATCATTCCAACTTCTTGCCACCATCATATATCCTACCTCTGTAGTCAGATCTCTCTGCTTCTTCTCATATGAGGATACTTGTGGTTCTACTTAGGGCCCACCAGAATAATCCAAGATCATCTTTCCATCTGAAGATCCTTAACTTAAGTACATGTGCACAATTCCTTTTGCCATTTAAGGTAACATTCAGAGGTTCCAAGAATTAGGATCTAGATATCTTGGGGGTTATTATTCGGCCTACAACAAAAACCATCCCAAGAATCCAATTAACGAAATCATATTGGAGCCAGCGGAGAGAGAAAAAGGAAAGAGGCTGAATGACATTAAATTTTGAAAGATTTTTAAACTCAGCAGAATTTTAACCTATCATACCGGGGGAAATAAACATCAGATAAAATCTAAAGCTAACAATATATGGGAATATGGAAAACAGATTTTCTCGTATTATTTTGGGGAGTACAAATAGGTACAACCTTCCTGGAGGGCAATTTGGCAATATCTACATAAGATGTGTAATAATGTTTGATCTAATAGTTCCACTGCTTTAAATTTATCCTACCAATATGCCAGTAAAATGTATGACAACTTTTATATTCATAAATGGTCTCTGTAACTTTGGCTATAATAGCAAAACTTAGGAAATCTAATATACCCATTGCTGAAGGGCTGGCTTAATAAATTTTGGTATGGACACACACAGGAAGCCTATTTGGCTATTAAAATAAATGCTGTCGTGAAAATATTTACAAAATGTATTATTACATAACAAAGTTAAGGTGCGCACAAAGGTAGATATTATGATTCATTTTCTGTAAAAGTAAGAGGTTATTTATAAGCTGGAGTGGGCATGATTTTTTTCTGAAAGCATATATAAGAAATTATCAATAGCCATTTCCTTTGAAAAGAGGGACTCTAGGGATAGAAGAATGTGTTTCCTTTCTGCCTTATACTTTTTCCATCCAGTTTGGAGTTTCTAGCTATGTGCATATATAGCACAGTGTTTAAGAGTTCTGCCTCTGATACTAGTCTGGCAGAGTTTGAATTGGATGCAAATAAGGTAAGTTAGTTACCTTTCTGTGCCACCGTTTCCACAACTGTAAAATGGGGATAATTTTATACTTCATTCGTAAGCTTGTTAAAAGAATTAAGAATAAATGCAACTAAAGCAATTAAAACATGCCGACACATTGCAAGTTCCTCAAATATTATCTATTATTACATGTTGCTTTTTTTCCCTTCCAAGTCAATAGAGTTATTTACCCAAAGTCAATAGATGTTATCCAGGCAGTAAAACCATGGGCTATTTTTGTTTCTTCTGAATACTATTTGTATTTTAATGGAAGCCTCCTAAATGCTATTTAAAAAAAGAAAAAACAAAGGGAATAACAGCATGAGTCTGGATAGTGATAGGGGGACTTTAGAGATATTTGAGCAGGAGAAGTTCATGGCACAAAAGAACATACATAGATAATACTTTTCTAGTCTTTTCTAGTATATGAAGCACTTTCAAGAATCACTTAATGTTATAGGTGTGGGGGAGTCTCCTGCCAATAGACACAGGTAACTTGGAAAGGAGATCGGCATCAGCCAGCAGTGGGCTGGGGTAGCAGTTTGGGTGTGAGATCGTGAAGGTCCCGACTCAGACAGTGGGAACAGGATAGAATAAGATGGATGGGAATGAGACCTGGTAGTTCACCGAATAGGGTGATGAATGAAGGTGGTGAGTCAGGAATTCTGGGGTGGGGATCTGTCAGAGTGGTGGTATTAGCAACACGGAAAGTTGGGTGACATGTAGTAAGGTAGAAGCTAGTGTCTGAGACTCCTGAGACTCGGTGATGAACTTGTGATGAGTTTGGACAGAATGTTGTCATTGAGAGGTTATGTAATTAGAGAGAAATTAATAAAATACAGATGTCAATAAATTAAATAACATTTTAGAGCATATATATATGTATATATATACGTAAATATATATGTATATACGTATATATATACATATAGCAATTCGTTTGGTCGGATGTTTCGAAAATCTCAAGTTAAGATATCAGGCAGACCTGCTCTGTTGTATCATCAATAGTAATATGTCACCCAAATGATTTAATTACCTTGAGTCTCAATTTCCTCATGTTTAAAATGGGGGGTGGGAATAATACTATCTATTCTGTACGATTCTTTTATTAAACAAGGTAACATTTGTAAAATGCTTGGAAGTGATAATATTCAATAAATTTTAATGGAGGCGAGAATGGGTACCGGTGGGAGTGTTTATTCTTGGTGCCTTCTGTGTGTAGACTATTCAGTCAATCATCTAAATAGTCCAGACAAATTTACTTTTTACTATTTACTACAATATTCCATTTCAGCTGTTGCCATGAGTAGGGAAGCAGGGTTTTGAATAATTGAGAATCACTCTCTTCAGACAAAATTTAGCAAATAGACCAGCTGCTGGCTCTCTCCTTTCCTTGGCAGATGCAATAATGCAGGGCGGTTCTATTACCTAATTTGAACCTGAGCCATGAGCTTCCTGGAAAGTAAGCATCCACATGTTAGATGAAAGTTTTCTCATCCCAGAGTTTTCTGCTGAGGCCTTATGGTTAAGTGTGAGCAGATTTCATGTAATTAGCCAGGTGTTTGGGCAGCTCAAAGATGGTGACAGTTTCTGATCCCTGTCCCTGGAATCTAGCAGTTTGATCACCACCTGAAGTTACAAGAAAAGGAACTTAGCAAAGCTTGAAGAAACCTGAAAAAAAGAAGAGAGAGGATTTTTTCCCTCTTTAAAAATCGATTAAATGTGATCCTTCTCCACCCTTACTGAAATTTCCCACATGTAAAATTCCAAAGAACAGACATTCAGACACCAAAATTTGAGAAAGAACCAAAGAACATAAATCTCTATTTGTTGACAAGGACGTGACGAACACCATTCCCGCCGATCCATTTGGTATGAGAAAGCCCAGTGAAGCGATCCCAAGTAAACGCCCACACAGACGTGTGTGTGTGTGCACACACGGATACATTCGCAAATAGGCACAGAGGTATCAAATTATGAGACTTTTCTAGTACTCTCTATATTTTCTACCTCTAATTCCATTTTGTCTGGAATGACAGAGTCGGTGAATTTCTCGTCCAGTTTCTGCCGTCCACCCAAATATCAATGTTCCCTGGCTCCTTGACAGACAGACATCCACGCTGATGGTTTTGATGGCAAATTGTTGAGCCTTTGGGACTAAAATATAAAAGTGTGAATGTTTAAATCATATTGACTGGGAACTTATGCACAGAAATGACCCATCACTGCATTACTGGTAGTGGCAAAGAATGAACACAAGCCTTATTTTAGAAGTCGAGAGACCTGGGTCTCTGGTCCGCCTCTGCCACTGGGTGATGTTCGCTGTATCTTCTCACCTTTCTAGGCTTCAGTGTGTTCATCTGTAAAATAGGGCGAGTAATGACTATCTCATAAGTCAAATTTCATAGCCTGGCTCCTCCTTCCTTAACCTCATCCCATTTAATCCCTTAATATTTTCTAGTAATTATTCCAAAAATTCTGTATCGGCAGACAGATTTGAGGCAAACTTTCTTTTGTCAAGTGTAGATAGGGTAAGATGTAAGATGATGGGAATGAAGTGATATGCCACAACATAATTTAGGACACTCTCAGTATTACCCAATCAACAATGATGTTCTGAAAACATGTTTTTGAGCAGATGTCAGTGGCTAGTATAATGAAATAATATCACAACCAAAAGTATTAAACATTCAAATCAGGTAATAATAAATGTATATTCTCACAAGCCCATATTTTAAAAATGATGTTTTCATTAGCTCTTATTCTAAATCGAGGTAGAAACCCACAGCGTCACCTACTTCTTGAATGACAGGAGGGCATCCTGTTTGCTGCAGAGCCACACCATTGGAGAAATACCAGGAGAAATAAAAAAGTGGGGAAGAACAGCAAACTTAGGGTTTCATAGTTTAATTAAATGGCAATTATGCCTTGGGTTTCTCCAGTTCTTCCTCGTTTTGGAAGTGGGATGCAGTTATCAAAGGCAACGGGTATGGTTTGTTCCTGATTATAAAAGACAACGCCTTTTTTCTCTCCTTCCCTTATTAATGCCACATGGCAAATTTATCAGTTCTTTTCTTACAAAAAAGAGAACTAAGGATGTAGATAATCATGAAAATATGCTCTGCACAGAGCAGTTCTTTTTAAGTAAATGAAATTTTAAAACATCTATTTTGTTAAATTGAACATTCATTAGTAGTTACTGAATGTAATTAATTGTTAAATGCTTCTATGACACTAGGTTTTAAAATTAATATTGAGCTTTTAATAAATTGAATTTAAAAATCCTTATATTAATGGAGAGAAACCATGGTGAGCACAGGGAGCTGTTATAGAGATAGCATTGTTTTAAAGCTACCCTAAACATTTATTAAGCTCTTACTGTGAGCCAGAGACTGTTTTAAGTGTTTCATCAGCATCTCATTTAATCTTCACTGTAGCATTATGAGGTAGATCTGATTATTTCTATTTGACCCACAAGCAAACTTAGATACAAGTCACACACAGAGTCAGAGTCTAAACTTAAAGTGCCCCGGGAGGATATTATTGAGAGAGAACAGAGAAGACCTGGTTTTTGTGGCAACAGAACATATAATTATTTCTCTGCTCATGGAGAATGCATGGACTTTCTTTAATGACATTAAAAAGTCTGATGAAACAGTGTTTTTCTCATTTACTTCAATCCAGGTTTCTCAGCCTTGGCACTATTGACATCTTGGGCCAAACAATTCTTTGTTGTGAGAGTTGTCCTGTGTATTATAGAATGCTCACAGCATCCCTAGATGCCAGTAGCAACACCTCCACCTGAGCTGTGACAGCCAAAAATGTCTCCAGACATTTCAAGATGTCTCCCTAGAGGCAAAATCACCTCTTTTGAGCACTACTGCTGGACTAATCAAAACCTTCACTTTGCTTTAGTATCTCTCCCTCCAAGCTTCTTATACCTGGCATAGAAAGTACTGAACTATATAAATATGTGAAATCATATTTATTTTATGTTTATTTCATAGACACTTCTAATTTTCAGAATATTTCAATAGTAACTTACTGTGAAATATAAAAGAAAAGTATTTTAAATCCCATTTGCAAGTAAAGACACTGAAACACAAATAACTGAAGGGACAGAGACATCAAGTTTGGTAGAAAGAACTCAAAACACCTGCCAGCTCATTAGTAGACATTGGGCAAATCTCAAATCTTCAAGTCTCAGTTTTTCTTATGTATCAGATGAGATTCAGACGCTACTCCTCATAAACCTCTCAGATGGATCAAGTTGGAAGATGCATGTAAAAGTACAAAGTGTTACCTGATTTTATTAATGTTGATTTGCCCATGGACATCCAGAAAAATAAGGGCTGAGCTGAGATTATAATATCACAACTAGTATTCTCTTCCCTCAGACTAAGTGTGACAAATATGTGGACCCCGCTCCCTTGGCTGTGCAGATATTGCTAATTAATCACAGATCTTTTTCCTGGCGTGACCCAGAGCTTCTCAGCAACACACTCCACACGGCTATAAAATAAAGGGCAGATTTTGAACTCGAAAACAAATTTATGGGTTATTTTCATATTAGATGATGCTGCCACTTGGTACTGAATCCTTTAGAGATTATCACCCCACCCCCTTATCCATGGGGGATAGAATCTAAGACCCACAGTGGATGCCTGAAACTGAGGATAGTACCAAACCACATATATACTATTTTTTCCCTATACGTACGCATGTTGCAGAAATGTTGCGAAACAAGACTGGCAAGAAACCAAGCAGCACTCGGAGAGCTGGAGAACTCAGCTTTATTACACCAGCGGTCCCAGAAGAGCTAGTGCTCTGAAGATCTGGACCCTGAGATCAGGGGTAGCCTGACTTTTATGGGGCTTAACAAGCAAAGGCAATACATCTGTTATTGCTCTTCATTCTCCCCTTTTGATGCCCTTTAAATTCTTATAGGGCATCAACCTCCTGATCTTCCTGGCCTAGGGGCTGGTGTAAGGGTAGTCCTGATAACCCAATCATCTGTAACTTTATGGACTCTAGGCATGAGGAGACAGGTCAAGATACAGAGACCAAATAAGAGAGCTATGAAGAGCATGAGAAGAGGACCTGCAAATGGGAAAAGCCAGGATCCCCAACTCCATATTCTGGACCAAGACCCCCATGACTCATTTAATTGTTGGTGGATTAGGGCATGCCCCTTCTAGGATAGGATGACATCAGTGTCTTTGCAGGCAGACCTGGAAACCCCCTAACTAATTTTCCTGCCTAACTCTTTTCTAAGAGTCAAGAAACCCCTTATTATTAGTATGGATGTTGAGGGATGGGAGGTCTCTTCTTCCGTATCTGCCTCCTGCTGAGAAGGGTCATAGTCCCTGCCTCCTGGGGTTTCATGGAGCTCTTGCCCTTTCTGCTTTAATCAGGGCAGAGTCTTGGATTTCCTACTGAAGTGCCACCTCAGTCCCTAGAAAAGGAAAAGAAGATACAAACTGGTTATATTTCAATTATCGAGTAAAGGAAACCAGTCTTAATTATGTCTCATATCATTGGCAATACATCTGTTCTTAATAAGCGAAGACAATACATCTGTTATCTAGAACCCTTTGAGTGGAAAATTCCTCTTCACACACTTACAATAAAGTTTAATTGATAAATTAGGCAGTCTATGGCCATGCTACCCTGAACAAGCCCGATCCTGTCTGACCTCGAAAGCTAAGCAGAGTCAAGCCTGATTAGTACTGGGATGGGAGACCACCTAGGAAGACCAGGTGCTGTAGGCGTAAAAATTAAAAAATAAGGGATTGTAAGCTGACAAGGTCCTTGCAATCTGTGAGGTCAACCAAGAGTTGCCTCGCCTAAAAAAAAAGTCCTTCTGGTTTTTATAATTTCTATAATCTTTGGGGGAATGGTAGATGTTCTAGGCTCAAGGTTAAGTGCTTCATAAAATGATTAATAAAAACTGATCTGCTTACTTCATAGTTGTTTTGAAGATTAAATTACATAGAGGATATGGAAGAGCCTTACAAATGGCAAATGCTCTAGATAAATAAACGCTTATTAGTGTTTCCATTATTATTTGGAGAAGGCACTTTTTAGCCTGAAATTTCAACAACCTATTTGTGGACCCACCTCCCCCCAGGCGGCCTCTCCCCTCCCACGGCCATGGGCAACTGAAGCTAGGCGCTACATGAAACATGTCAAGTCTCTAGGCAATGTTTCCATACCTTTCTCAGACTGAACTAGAGTCCACTGAAAGAAATGCTTTCAGAATGTTCTGGAGGTTTGGCTCAAGGCTATATTTCCCGTTGCTGGTGTCTAGGAACTAAATGGATCTGTCAGTGAGAGACAAATGAGGGTGGAAGCACCAGCCATTGGTAGTTTCCCCTCCAGGGATTTGCTTCTGACTGATGACAGCAACTTGCCAGGGCGAGAGGAAGAAAATCATCTGGAAAACACCCGGGATAAAACTGAAACAAACATTCCGAAGAAGAGGGGAAAAAAAATGAAAATAAAGGTGACGTAACATCAAGTTCCCCTTAAGCTTCCCACCAGTCTTGCCTTTTTTTTTTTTTTCCACTGAAAGTAGAAAGAACCCAGATCTTAAAGTTCTAATTCCTGGTTTTGACACTTACAACTGTATAGCACTGGAGATGGTACCTCCCAACCCTAGTAGTTTAAAAGTGACATGGAGACAGAAACCATCTCTGTCTTTTTCAGAGCTGTATCCTCAGGCACAGATGTAGATCAGCTGGTCAGTATATATTTTTGCAGTATATTCTCTCAACCTCAGTTCTCACATTGTCAGACAAGACTAAGGAGGCACAGCTCTTTGGGTTGTTGTGAATAATCAATGAGCTAATGAACAATGCCCAGAACACAGTGGGCCCTTGATAAAAGGAGGCTGAGTTAGTGGAAGTGGAGACACCAGTAAAGATATTTTTGTTCTTAACATAATGGCTTATTCATTTAACTTACAGGCATTAACTTATTTTAGGTCTCTCGGGACCCATGTTTTGATGATATTTTAATAGTCCTAGAAGGAAAAGAACCTAAGAACAATATATCACTACCTTGGCTTTAACCTCATGACATAACTAACTGTCCCTAATATGATAAACAGAAACTAGTTTATTCCCTTGTCAACGGTACCTTTCGGTTAATAGTCGGTTAATTTCGTCAGTTGAATAGTTTTCAGGATCTCGTTTTCTTGTTTGTTTGCTTGTTTGTTTGTTTTTCTCTAGGAGAGGGTCCACAGGGAGAAATAAAATGAAGATTATCTCAGGGCTTTGAAAGAAAATAAAATCAGCAAACCCCTGAGAAATCCAATCTGGCAACCGAGTCCACAGGCTCCTCATAAAATGTAGGGAGATAGCTCTTTATCCACCACTTTCTCTGAAAGGTCTGGAGGATCAGGGGGTCAGTAAAGGGTCTATAAATGGCTCTAAAAGCTGTTCTAGTCACGAGGCTTACCTGGAAAGCTTGCACTTAAAAAAAAAATCTACAAAACCATGGGTAGCTGCAGTATTCTCTCTCAAATCAGACCCATTTGTTTCTTTATTCATTCATTCAGCTCCTCTGGCTTAGTTCTGGGAATAATTTCTGAGAGTTATTTGCAATGCAGAAGGTCAACCATCAGATCTGCTCATGGTAGTTCTGGGAGTCCTGGGTGGTATCTCACATAGACTCATAAACAAATTCAATCAGGTAGGATGTGATATTTTGATGTTTTTTTTTTTTTTTCTCATTTACTCTGGTTCCTCTCTAATGAATCTGTTGCCTTTGCCTCAAGATACGGGCATCGCCACCTTTCCCTGGAGTGCCCCAGGTGCCAAAGTATATCTTGTTCTTGCTTTCCAGTCACTGGTTCTTCTTCTGCATGGATAACAAAGCATGGCCCAGTGACTTTCAATGTTCTCTGTCAATAGTATTTTTCAATTGTTTCTCCTAGCGCTCTTCTCTCCAAAACCCTTGGCATGACGCTACATGAACTAGAGTGGAACACCAGAAGGATAGACATTCAGAGAGGCGTTCTTTCTAAGACCTGATTTCTTTGGTTCTCTTTTCTTGTGATGACTTCTCCTCCGGGAGAGTCCACTATGAACAATCTGAAGCTCATGCCGGAACACCCTGTTCCATTTCAAACTATACTTGTTTTCTCAGACTTTAGCTTCAGCTTTTAGCTTCTCAATGTCTGTGGACCCACCTTCTACTTGTCAACCATATCTGTATTTCGTCACCCACTAATTCAGGCTTGATCCCTGTCAATGTCTAATTTTCCAGCCTGGATGATCATTTCATAAGTTCATAGTCATAATCCTTCCAAGTGGAATGCATTTTGGTCTGGTCCCAAAACTAAGCTAAATCCTGCCTTACAATTAGCTAAACTTTATTGAGGTCTATATATCACACGCTGCACTAATAGTAATCAGAGACGTTTATCGCGTGCTTACTACCACCATGTCCCATGGACTTTGTGTAAGTTGACACAGTTTTTCTTGTAGCAACTCGTGAGGTCAGCACTACTATCATCCCCATTTTGCAGAAGAGAAAACGAATGTGCAAAGAGGTCAACTAACTTCCCATGTGGTTAGCAAGTGGCATTGCCATGATCAGAGCCCAGATCGTCCCCTTCCAGAGTCTACATCCTTCACTGTACCCCCACACTGCCTCTTAAAGGGCAGTGAATCATCATAGCAACACTATGAGATAATTACTGTTGTTATTCCCATTCTAATTGACAGAAACAGAAGATTAGAAAAAGCAAAGTCCCATGATTTATTTAGTGTGGAAGTGGAACTACAATTCAAGTGTAACTGATACCAAAGCCTGTGTCCTTATCACTGTTCTGTTCTATGTTCATACATAACTATTTTTAGCATACTCAGCAACACTTTATACCAGTGTTTCTCAAACTTAAATAATGTCTGATATTATGAAACATATAAAAAGAAAATATTTTGAAACCCCAATGTCAATTTAAATTATTTTTATTATGTTATTTGAAGATATACAAATATAAAACCGGATACGTATTTTCTATGCTTACGGTTCTTTTATAATTGCAAAACTAAAATTAATATACAGATCAAATAAGAATAAAGCCCCAAAATTCAATAAAATTTCAATTAAGATGAAGAGCATCAAGTGTCATTTCAACTGCAAGGTTTTAATAGACGGTTTTCTACTGAAATGATGCTTGCACTATGACCATGGTAATGATTGCTGTGGCACAGTCCTTTTGAGCCTGGCACTCCTACTTACCATAAATCCTGCGATAATGTAATCTCCCACCCATTGTCTTCGCTCCAAGTTCTGGAAAGCTTTTGTCCAAAGAACATCATTTGGCCCTCACATGGCCAAAGACATGTGCATAATTAGCCCATAATAATGAAAACAGTTTAATTTGGTGCTGATTTGTCCATTACACAGAGCACACATGGCTAGTCCCTTAACAAACTCCTGTGGAGGGTGAAGACAAATTCGATCCATCAGCGAACTTTGTTTGAAGGTCACCTAAAATGGAAGGGTCTCTCTGCAGCTCTCAGTCTTAAACAGCTGGAACCACTTAAGTGTCTTCAAAAGAAACTTAAAATGTTGTGTCAAAGTAGACTTGTGGGAAATACCCAGTACACACACTAATGCACTCTCACACACACAACACACACACACACCCTTTATGTTGTTTTAAATGCCAGATTAAATTCAATTTTAATGAGTTTGAAAACATCAGCTCCGAAAGAAGGAAAATATGTTTTAAAAACTTAGAAGCAGGTTTCATAAATAAGGGAACTGAATGCCTGCTAGCTCCATTACCAGGAAAAACAGCAACCTTCGGAGATTAATGTGTCATCTCAGGTTTTGATTCAAAATTGATTTGCCCGTTCTGGCTTCTAAGTAAAGAGAGAGAAAGACCCAGAAGGGAATCAGATGGGGCCAGCCATGGGAAGTCGCTTTTTTGTTTTTTGTTTTTTGTTTTTCTTTTTACTACATGGGGGTGGGTGGGGGGCGGTGCAGGAGTAGACGCTCAGGAGAAAAGGAGATGAACTTCTGTAACCACAGGAGAGAATGAGGCTCCAGATTTTTAAAAACACTGCGGGACAAATTCATTTTGAAGATAAAGGAGCTTTGGTTACACAGTCAGGGAGGATCGAAAACACTGCATTTAAGAGTTAAACTTCCATTTTGCCTAAGGTGTAAGAAATTGAGGGGAAAAGTTAGAAGTCAAAACTCATAAGCATTCTCTTTTCAAAACTGAAAATATTATTTGACTCGATTTTGATCATTTGTATATATTAGTCATGGGAATTTTAGCAGTAGCAATAAACTAATATTTATTAACATTTTCTCTGTTAATCTCTCTTTACATCAATTATTGTATTTGGTCCTCTTGATGTCAACAACCATGTGAGGTAGGCAGAACTAAAATCCTCATTTTTATAGGAAGTTTAGCCATGAAGGGGTTAAAAAATTCGCCAAAAGTTACACATCTATCAAATGACAGAGCCAGGATCAGAGCCTCGATTTCTCTGATCTCTAAACCGAAGTTCTTAATCCCTAGCACCAATTTACCTTCCAGAAAGCACTCTCCAGGTAATCAAATCCTAACAATATAATGCATCCTGGCAATTAGCTGTCAACCTGCTTATATTATTGATGAGAAACCTGAGACCCAGAGATGTTGAACGAATTCCTGTTATACAGCCAGATTTCAAATTCCCAGTTCAATGTAAATTCTACTACATATATGTATATTTTTTTTGCAAATATAAAAACTATTACCATTCTGAGTTTTAGATGGAATTCAATTCCCATGATTCTGTGTATCTGGCAGCAACTTTTAAAATATTAAATTCATATATAAGAAAATAGAAACCCAGAGATGTTAAAGCAAATGCTTAATAATCTCAAAGTTAATAGTTTTGACTTTTGTAAAAAAAAAAAATTATTATTGACTATAAAATGAAATTTCCCTGCTCCTTCTGTTGACTTATCCAGGCACTGCTGTCTCACAGGCTGCAATGCTGGCCATCAAGCTGATTCAGCTCATTGACAGGTTTTGTTCATATTTGGATACCTTCTGGCCGGTTTCCAGTTTACCCAAAGCCAGGTTACCTACCTCTCATTGTCACTACCCTACAGTCTCCGAAGGCACTTGAGTTTTTGAGTTTGTGCTAGCAGGGTCCTTAGAAACTAGAGTGACCAGCCATCTCAGTTTTTCCAGGACTGAGAGAGTGAGTTCTCAGGACATAGGATTTTTGGTGCTAAAACCAGAAAAGGCTTGAGCCAGCCAGGAGGATAAGTTATTAATCCTATTACGTACCCATGAAGTGTTTAGTGTTTAGGAGGAGGGACTCTGAAGCCTGGCTTCGTAAGTACATTTAAAGTATCATTTATTCAGTCATTTTAATAGACATTTATCTTCTATTCTTTACCAGACAACTGCTAAGCATAAGTGGTGAATAGGATAGCCAACTTGTGTAAACTATAATAATCCATGTTTTTTTTATCCGCAGAATATTCAATAACGTAATATAGCAATAGTTGATTAATTCACAAGGTCATAATTTTGGGCATCCAGATATTGAGATGGGCAGGACGAAGTGCCCACCAGTAAGCTGAAGGGAGCAAGGAGGGAGGTCCAGGAGCATCAGATGCAAATATTATCCTAAGTCCCCCTGGGGTGTGGTACCCAGGCTGGTTAAATGGGTACAGTGTGGGAGTCTGCTGGTTCCGGAGAAGTCTGCTTTCTCTTTTTCAGTAGACATTTTGTATGTCTAATAATAATAAAATTTAATATCTGTTGACTATTTACCATTTGACACCCACTGTGATAAAGAATACATAGATAAAGTCACAAACAAAATACACTAGGACTCTTTACAGAAAAAAAAATTGACCAAATATACAATGACATTTACAATATGGCATACAAAATGCTAGGGTAAGGACAGTGGAAGTTGCTACTGGATAAATCAGAAGAGATACTGCAGCAACTTTTAAAATATTAAATTCATATATAAGAAAATAGAAACCCAGAGATGTTAAAGCAAATGCTTAATAATCTCAAAGTTAATAGTTTTGACTTTTGTAAAAAAAAAAAAAATTATTATTGACTATAAAATGAAATTTCCCTGCTCCTTCTGTTGACTTATCCAGGCACTGCTGTCTCACAGGCTGCAATGCTGGCCATCAAGCTGATTCAGCTCATTGACAGGTTTTGTTCATATTTGGATACCTTCTGGCCGGTTTCCAGTTTACCCAAAGCCAGGTTACCTACCTCTCATTGTCACTACCCTACAGTCTCCGAAGGCACTTGAGTTTTTGAGTTTGTGCTAGCAGGGTCCTTAGAAACTAGAGTGACCAGCCATCTCAGTTTTTCCAGGACTGAGAGAGTGAGTTCTCAGGACATAGGATTTTTGGTGCTAAAACCAGAAAAGGCTTGAGCCAGCCAGGAGGATAAGTTATTAATCCTATTACGTACCCATGAAGTGTTTAGTGTTTAGGAGGAGGGACTCTGAAGCCTGGCTTCGTAAGTACATTTAAAGTATCATTTATTCAGTCATTTTAATAGACATTTATCTTCTATTCTTTACCAGACAACTGCTAAGCATAAGTGGTGAATAGGATAGCCAACTTGTGTAAACTATAATAATCCATGTTTTTTTTATCCGCAGAATATTCAATAACGTAATATAGCAATAGTTGATTAATTCACAAGGTCATAATTTTGGGCATCCAGATATTGAGATGGGCAGGACGAAGTGCCCACCAGTAAGCTGAAGGGAGCAAGGAGGGAGGTCCAGGAGCATCAGATGCAAATATTATCCTAAGTCCCCCTGGGGTGTGGTACCCAGGCTGGTTAAATGGGTACAGTGTGGGAGTCTGCTGGTTCCGGAGAAGTCTGCTTTCTCTTTTTCAGTAGACATTTTGTATGTCTAATAATAATAAAATTTAATATCTGTTGACTATTTACCATTTGACACCCACTGTGATAAAGAATACATAGATAAAGTCACAAACAAAATACACTAGGACTCTTTACAGAAAAAAAAATTAACCAAATATACAATGACATTTACAATATGGCATACAAAATGCTAGGGTAAGGACAGTGGAAGTTGCTACTGGATAAATCAGAAGAGATACTCAATAAGACTTGAAGGAAAAGAAAGAGCTGTGGCCAAAAATGAGAGAGTTGGCTAGACATCGGGAAAGACGTGGGGAAAAGGATGTAAAATGTAATAGGCACGGGTTATTAAACTCTAACTTCATGCCCGCCATTGTATGCTTTACTCGTATTGTCTCACAGAAACCTTTATGTCAACCATATGAAACCAGAACCGTTCCAATTTTGCAGAAGAAGAAGCAGCCTGAGAGTGGTTGTGTGACTTGCTCAAGGCCATACAGTCCATTGGCAGAAGAGCTGTCATTGGAGCCCAGTCCTTCCATTCTGAGCCAGTGCACTATCACGCGCTTACTTTCTTTTTGAGACCACACCTGTGACATCAAGGTCCCTGGCTAGTGGGTCAAAAACAGCCCATTCCCCAAGGTCATCATCACTCTCCCATCTTCCTGCAGATGAATATTTCTTTCTGGCTTCAGGGGAAAAGTCCTTAAACAGCTGGGTCACACTGTGCTCAGAATAAGGGGCCAGCCGGTGGGTATGAGTCCAGATCATTGGTCACAACATCCCGAAAGCAAAGATAAGATTTGTGCAGATGTTTTGCTGCACCATGGGCCCCACGCTTCCCACAGGAGTTCCTTCCAGCCAGAGCCACCATTCACTGTTAGGGCTCACGAGGCAGAGACTAGAGTCTTCTCATCCCAAAAACGGAGGCAGTGGAAGCGAGCCTGAGAGCCCATTACTCTTAAAAGCACAGCACCAAGGCAGAAAACAAAAAAAGCGAATTTTAAAATGCAAAGCACCGCCCCCCCCGCAAAAACACACACTGTAGTCAGGGACAGCTCTGGAGTGCGGGAGCTTTGCGGCCAAGCTGCACAGCACAGAGGGCGTGCTCAGGCTTCGTCACGAAGCCTCTGCTCGCTGCGGGCTGCCTGGCACACTGCTCAGAGGTGAAATCCAGAGAGACATGAATATGATTCTGCATGCCATCGGAAGCAACCCGGATACTCTCCGTGCTAGGGAACGCGAACATATTCTAACCTACGAAGAAAGGGGCTTTCCGTGGCTTTCCTTGAAAAAGAAAGAAAGAAAAAGCCCCACTGGTCAGACAGAAAGCAGGGCTGTCTCTGCACAGTGCAGGCACTGTTCTGACTTCATTCTTATGGGAGAGACACGCATGACACAGACTGTTTTAAATAACTGACTATTTGCTTCTCAGTTGCGATGCATAATCTACTCAAAGAAATGGGCACTTAATCACTCTCTTTTTGAAACAGAACAATCGAGTGAGTTGCTAGTCAAACATTTCTGTCTCTCGCCCCGACCAAACATCCGTGGAGTGAAAGAGGAGATTTCTCACTGTTTTTCCAACACAGAGGGCTCTTTTCTGCCTTGCTGCCTTTGCATAAGTTGGTCATTTTGTCTAGAAAACTGCTTTCTCTCTGTTGAATGCTTAATAATCTTTCCTGGCAACGATGATGGTCAGGATGAGTGGCAGATACCATTTGTGATGCTGTACTCAGTGCCTGTCAGTGCATCAAAAACTTGGCATGTATTGTTGCATGTATTTCTCAAAAATAAACTTTTTATTATCCCCATTTCATAAGCAACAAAACTCAAGCACAGAAGGGTGTGTTGCCCAGGGCATAGGGCAAAAAAGTACAGAAACACGGCACTGCACATCAACTAAAAAGGCTAAAATGAAAACTACACAGCACACCATATGTGAGTAAGGAAAACTCTCATTCGTTGCTAGTACAGGTCTAAATTGGTAGAACCACATTGGAAAAATGTTTGATAGCAGTCAGTAAGGTTGAAAATAGGCATGCAAATAACTCCACTCCAAGGTGTATAGACCCTTCCCTCCAAATAGCAAATATATGTTTATCTACTAAAGATGAACATAAGTATAGCACCGATGCCATTCTAGGGGATACAGACCCAAATGAAATGCAAGTATGTGTTTACTAAGAGATGTGTCCAATGTCGATTGCGCTATTTGTAATAGTCTCACATTTGAACTATTTAAATGCCATCCCAACGGAATGGGTAAAATAGGGTATAAAAGTGGAATAATACAATACATCATGAAAGTGAACAAATTACAATTAAATTTTACAGTATAGAAAAACTCACAAAAATAATGTAGAAAGAAAGAAGCTTAACAGAGGAAGTACATGTAGTATAATTTCACTTATATAAAATTCAGAAGGAAGCAAAATGAATCTATAGGTCATAACTTAGAACAGCAGTTTCTCTGGGAGGAGGGTAATAATCGTAATGGGAGCTCTGTGGTTCTAATAATTTTTTTCTTGATCTGGGGCTGGTTACATAAGTGTGTTCACTTTATGAAAATTCATACATTGGTATATTTGCAATTTTTTTTAGTTTTCTGTATATAAGCGTGAAATACAATATATTTTAATAAAAAGTTTCAAATGGAAAAGATAAAGTCTGAGCAAATTCAAAGCTTGTGTTCCTAACCCCTGAATATATACCTTTACTTTAAAAATAATCCGTAGCACAATAATTCTGGCATATGTATATATGCCAGAATATGTATACATACTATACATATACAAACATTATAATATAATATAACATAACATATTTTATTTTATAATATCCTAGTATATAAACATTCTATAATGTATATGGTATATATGTGTGTATTATAGTTTGTGTATATATATATATGTGTGCCAGATATACTCAAGATGTAATCATTATAGTCTTATTTATAACTCAAGAAATAGAAACAATGTAAATGTCTCATAACAAAAATGGTTGAATAAATCAAGAAACATTCCACTCGATGGAATATTATTCAGTTGCTTTTCTTGAGAAAAGCTTTTCAAAACCAAAGGAAGATATATCGTTATCATGTCAGGGGGAGAAAGCAATATACAATATGACTTCAATTGTGTTAACTGAAAAAAGAAGAAAAAAATTATGTGCATGGAGAAAAGACTGAACCAGAATATTTATCGGCTGGCTTTTTGGAGGGATGGGAGAGTGATTAAATTATGATCAGGTTTTTATGATCCTTAATTATTTTTGTATTTTCAAAATTTTAATTATTATTTCTAAAAATTAAAAAAATATATTTAATAATGAATTCTTTTGTGAAGCTGACCCTTTACTCTCCCAGGGGCCTTTTATTTGTATTCTGCTTGAAAGGCACATTTTTACATGTGGCCTCTTATAACACTTAACAACTGAGGTGGTTAGAAGCTCTCCACTGTCCCCCTGCCCCCAGACTAGAAGATCCTTGAGTAGAAAACCTCTGTTATATTCTTTGTGCCCCAAGCTCTTAGCACAGTATGTAAAACATAACAGTCTTTCTTCAGGCTTTCTTCAGGCTTTCTTCTTAAGTCAGTGAAAACATAAGTATGTTCCAAATCAGTGAAGTCAATAGAAAGGGCCCCATGTTTAAGATGTGACGTCTATGCTTTAGGAAACTGGCAAGATCAACTACAATGACCAACATGGACCCATTTTGCCCAAAGCAGTAACATCAATTTGCCAATTGGACTGAATTTGCCAACAAGACTCTTAATGTCCTTGATTAGAGGATTGCAAAGCACTTTCTCTAGAGCAAATACTCTCTTAGTTTTGGATGGAGAAACTGAGGTTTGAAATGTTGAGCAACTTATGTAGCATCCATGAGGACACTGCAGAGATAAAGAAACAGAATCCATGCTGTACATTAGATCCTTTTATTATATATTTGAAATTTATTAAGCTGTCTCGCTACAAAAAAAAAAGTAGAGTAACTATATGACATGGTAGATGTGTTAATTGACTTAATTGAGTAATTAACATTTGTAATTAATTAGCATTAAAATCTCTCAGCATTATTCTTTATACACTATCAATTATAAAACATATGATTTGGCTCAGGACTTGTTTATAGATGTCTATAGAACCCATTGCACACAGCACATTTGCACCAAAGACTTTTAATTTTAACTTTCTAAAATAAAGGCTGCCCAGTGTGGTGAGAATAATACAGATAACAAACTCAATCTGTCTTTTAAAATGTGTAATCTTGGGCAACATACTTAAAACCTTAATTTCCTTATCTATAAAAGAGAGTTGTTTTTTTCTGTTTTCTTCCATCCTTCTGCCATTATGATATGGTCTTCATTCCTGTAGCCTTAACATCAAATATATGACCTCTCTTGCTTTTTTTCTTTCTTTTTTTTAACTGTTACAACTATTTTTGGCCTTTTCATTTGAATTTTAGAATAATCTTTCTCTGTCTATCAATAATCTACAGATTAATTTTGGAAGAACTGACATCTTTACTATGATAAAACTTCCAATCAATGAACATAGTATACCTCTTCATTTATTTAGTGTTTTAAAAATATTTCTTTCGTTAGTAGTTTGTAATTTTCAGATTTAAATATTTTGCTAAATTTTTACTTGAATATTTCTTTAGAGAGATTGTAAATGATATTGTATGTCTACATGTTTGCTGTTAGTGTATAGAAATATGATGAATGTATGTGTGCTGATTTTCTACAACCTTGCTGAATTCACTTATTCTAGGAATTTTTTTCTAATAGACCTTGGGAATTTCTACATACATAACTGTGTCATCTACAGAAAGGACAGTTTTATTTTTTGCTTTCCAATCTGTATGCCTTTCATTTATTTTTATTGCTTTTTGCGGCGGCTAGATTTTCTGTTACTCTGTTAAAAATGATGAGAATGGACATTCTCATCCCCACAACATTCTAACATCTTTAAAATCTCCAAAATCAAATCAACAAGTAGATGTTTTGTACCCTAAATGCACTTCATTATCTGTTGGGGACCCCTCCCCTTCATAAACTTTCAACCTTTTAGGAAGTATGTCCTGACTAAGAGCAATATTACATAATGCAAAATTACGTGCAGTGTTGACTCAAGGTATTGTAGACTCTGAAGTGCGTCAGATTTTTGGCTAAATTCCAGAGCCACTAATATTTGTGATGTGCCTAATATGTGTCAAGTTTTTTTTTTCTTTTATGAATCTGGATAATACATTCCCGGCCATTGTCAAGCTTACATTCTAGTGAGGGAAATAGTAAATAAACAAATATATTATCATTCATATATTATTATGTGCTGTAAAAATAACAAAGCAGGTGAGGAGAGAGAGAATGATGAGATTTTTTTTTCAAGAAAGTTCTTTATGAGTAGGTACCCTTTTTGTGAACATCCTCCTGAATCAGGGCAAAGAATATTAAAATAGAAGAAACAGCAAGTGCAGAAGTGCTAAAGAGAATGAGCCTTGGTGTGTTTGTGAACTGTCAAGAGGGCCGATGTGCTGGAAGGGACTGAGAATGAGAAAGAGAAAGAAGAGATGAATTTGGAGATGTAAGCATGGGGTAGGGGATGAAGACTGAAAAATACTTTGGATTTTATTAGGATGAGAAGCAATTAATGGTTTCAATCAGAGAACTGACTTGATATGATTTGTATACCCAAAAGAGCACTCTGTGAGTTTTGCTGTTATGAAGACTACATGCTCACAAAATGCTGGCTTTTGTTGTATTATGATTAACACTATTTTATAGAATCAACTGATTTTCCTCATGACCAATAGAAATGAGTCGCTTTGCTTTCTGGTAGAAACATGTGCTGCCATTGGTGTAGCATGCTGTGTAAATCTAGAGGAAAAAAATAATAAAAATCTTACCCAATCATTATTTTAGTAGCTCTGTGATATAATATTAGAAATTGAATTATTCAAACTTTTAAAGGACCAAAATATTAACTAATGCACTTTTTATTTTCACTTTAATTATCAAAGTAAACCCTCCATCAAGGTGTTCCTCTAAAGATTTTTGATTCTGAAAGGCCATTTGATCTCTTTTGGCTTTGATCAATGGCTAAAATCACTTCAGGGAGAAAACTAATCTCATTGGCCTTATTGCTATATGAGACAATTTAACTAAGAGAAGACCTCATCTCTTACTCTGCCCCATGTTTGTACTTATTTTCTAGACACCTCCCTGAATACATCACCTCTGCTTACAGTGCTCTTCCAAATCTATTCAGTTAAATAATTTTTTCTTTATCCTTTGAAATTCTATTCAGACGTCACTGCTTTTATAGTTACTACTACCTCAGGGAGAGTAATCACTCCCTCTTACACACTAAATCTATCCCTTTTCATAGTTCTGTCATTACAAATAATAATAATGAAGCTATCTAACATTTGAGCACTTATTTTATACCAGAAAAACAAATGGCATGTTGTAGCGTTCTCATTATTCAAATATGAAAAGTGAGACTTGAAGATGTTAAGTAACTGAATTATTTAACATCTAGAACTATTGCATCGCAGAAAAAAAGGTTTGACTTCATCTAGCTTTGTCTAGATTGACTAAATTGTAATCATTATTTAGATCCAGAGGGTTTTTTAAATTAATTAATTATTTTTATGATGACATTGGTTAACGAAATCGAGTAAGTTTCATCTGTACACTTTAACAGTAAGGCATATATGTGTATTTATACTGTGTGTTCACCTCCCATAGTTAGATTTCTTTCTGTCACCACATATTTAACCTCCTTTATCCCGTCTACCTCCCCCCACCCCCTACCCTCTGGTAACCACTAGTCTATAGTCCGTGTCCATGAGTCTCTGTTTGTTTATCTTGTTCATTTGTCACTTTTAGGTTTATATCCCACATATAAGTGATAGCGTGTGATTTTCAACTTTTTCTAGACCCAGAGTTTTTAAGGTATGCATCGAGCTGTCCTGAGGTGCCCCAGCAAGTACTATGGTATATTTTAAATTTTCAAGGGAAACACAGTGATGTTCTATGTCTGTCAGACACTAAAGAAAACTCTAGGTCCAGATAGTTTGGTTTCTCCCTTAGATTATACTACATTCTTTTCAATGACATCATAAATTTGCAATGCTGGGTTTCCCATAGATGCTGTGATAAAGAACATACTGAGCATAAAATCAGTGTGGAACAGGAAATGCGGGCGAGGGTGTCCAATCTGATTTCCAGTTTTGAGAAGTTATGCCATGCCTGACAAATGCACATATCTCATTAGTAAGCAATTGTAGCTATTTCAGAATGAAATTAAAATATTTTTTTTCTTTCAATGTATGTGCTTTATTTTTTTCAAATGGCTGCTAAGTTGTTAAGACAGAAATACCTATTAAGCTGTTTGGACCTAACAAACTAATAAAGGGAAATTTAGGTATTTCTTTGGTCTGTGGGTGCTGTGAAAAAAATAATTGAGACACTAAAATCAGCATCAATGAAGAGAGTTTGAAAACCTCTGGCTTAGATATTTGTCTCACTTACCAGACCACACGATTTTCTTAAATGCAGGGTAAAATCGAACTGGTGAAGTAGAAATCAGAAGTAATCTTTTCCTTCTTGTCTGTCTCTCTTCCGTGAGAGCTGTAAAACTTTTGGCTACAAAAAAACAAGACAAAACAAAACAAAAAACCAATAATCCAACTCATATTGTCTTAATTAACAAGGAGGAGTCAGGGAATCATGCAATGAATATTGGCCTGTGTGGTATATTCTCTTGTTTACTTCCTTTAAAGGAACTTGTCTCCCTTGCATATGTTTGTTAGCATACTTCCATCAATTACATCATCAACGCCTCTGGGATAAACACATAGATGCTTACTAAGGAAATAACGGTGAAAAGTCCTAATAAGGGATATGTAGAAATTATATGAGAAGAAAGCTATAACGCCATTTCTTGCTAAATTCTCTTAAAGCTATAGCAAAAATATCTAATCGATTCTATCAGATATTCAATCCCTACTAACAAGAAAGAAAACTAAGTGGATTTATAATTTTGTTGCAAGTGATTAGTGGGAAATGGCCTGCTGAGGGAAAAAGGAGTTGGGGAAAGGTATGTCAAATTTTTTTGTCCCTCATAGAATATTCGCTGATAGAAGTAGCCCTATTTTTCCCTTCTAGATGAAAGCTAGGGCTACCAGATTTATCAAATAAAAATTCAGGATACTCAGTTCAATTTAAATTTCAGATAAACAAGTAATTTTTTAGTTTAAGTATGTCCCAGATATTGCATGGGGCATACTTATACTAAAAAATTTCTCCTCATTTACCTGAAATTCAAATTAAACTGGATGTCCTACATTTAATCTAGCAACTCCAATAAAAACAGAAATTCCCTTTAAAACATAATTTTTTTTAATTAAAATTATTGAGGTGGCGTTGGTTAATAAAATCAGGTAGATTTCAGGTAAACAATTCAATAATATGTCATCTGTATATTACATTGTGTGTTCATCACCCCAAGTTAAATTTCTTTCCCACACCAAACATTTAACCCCCTTTACCCCTTTCTACCTCTTCCTGCCCGCTTCCCTCTGGTAACCACTAACCCACTATCCATAAGTCTCATTTGTTTGTCATCTTTGTTGCTTTCAGGCTTATCTTCCACATATGAGTGAAATCATATGGTTCTCAACTTTTTCTATCTGACATTTCATTTAGCATGATAATCTCAAGATCCATCCATGTTGTCGCAAGTGGCAGTATTTCATCTCTTCTAATGGCTAATATTCCATTGTATGTATATACCATAGATTCTTCATCCAATCATCTGTCAAAGGACACTTTGTTGTTTCCATGTCTTGGCCACTGTGAACAATGCTGATATGAACGTCAGGTGCATATATCTTTGCGAATAAGCGAAACATAATTATTAATAGAATTTAAATAATATCATTTTGCACCCCTTAATGAAATTGAAAACAGTGATTTTTGAAGTGTAGTTCCTTGAACAAGCATATCATCATCATCTGAGAACCTGTTAAAATGCAAATTTTTAAAATCTACCCTATAGCTACTAAATCAGAAATGCTGGGGCGAGGCATCCAAATCTGTGTCTTAATGAGCTTCCCAGATTATTCTGACCCACAAGTTGTAGTAGGAAGAATAATCTTCCCCCAAAAGGTCCATGTCCTAATCTTCTGAGCCTATATCATAGGTTACATAGCAAATGGGAATTAAGATTGCAGAAGACATTTTGGTTGCTAATCAGCCAATTTAAAAATAAGGAGAGTATCCTGTATTATTCAGGTGGGACCAAGGTAGTCACAAGGGTTTTTAAAAGAGTCACTCAGAAGATACGACATGGCAAGAGGGCACAGAGAGATGCAATACTGCTGCTTTGAAGAAGGAGGAAGGCAGCCGGGAGCCAAGGAATATAGGTGGCGTCTAGCAGCTGGAAAAGGCAAGAAAACAAACTCTTCCCTGGAGCCTCCAGGAAAAAATTCAGCCCTGGTGACACCTGGATTTTAGTCCAATGAGACTCTTTGACTTTTAACCTACAGAACCATAAGATAAATTGTTGCTGTTTAAGCCATTAAATTTGTAGTCTTTTGTTACAGCAGTGATAGTAAACTAACCGAGCAATGATCATCAATGCCTGCTAATACCATCAGCTAAAATGCAGCAGTCCAATTCAGTTATGGGACTGGGTTGGTAGTTAACATCAACCCTTCCGTGGTTATTCATGTGTATCATTTATAACTTATTTTATATATACACAGAGAGTTTATATCTTTTAAACTAAGCATTTAGTTGTTTTTAAAGTTCACAGTTATTTAAAAAAAATAAGCATCGAGTATGCTATAGACTGAATGTTTTTGTCCCCGCAAAGTTCAGATGTTGAAATCTAACCCCCAATGTGATGGTATAAGGGAGTGAGGATTTTGAGAGGTGATTAGATCATAAGGGTGGAGCCCTCATGACTGGGATTAGTGCCCTTAAAAAAAAGACAACAGAGAGCTCCCTAGCTCCTCCCATCATGTGAGGACACAGTGAGAAGACTTCTATCTATGAAACATGAAGTAGGCTCTCACCAGACACCAAATCTGCTGGCACCTTGATCTTAGACTTCCCAGCCTCTAGAACTGTGAGAAATAGATTTCCATTGTTTATAAGCCACCTTGCCTATGATATTCTGCTATAGCAGCTCGAACAGACGAAGACACATGAGATCCTGATTGTGCAGTAGTAGTTGACATACTGTCGACCAGGATGAGCTGTCCAGGTAAGCAGCACTGTTGTAGACTAGTTTGAATAACGTTTCATGGGAATAATTTCTCATACAACTGATGACCCTATATTCCCCTTTCCATCTGAGCAACGGGAATCTCCTTGATGAGTCATCCTGGAAATAGGCCTAGGAATAACTTGGGAAATAAAGAGCTAAGGACAGATGTCCCAGAGGCCTCCTAGCAGCCACAGAAGGAAATTTTTATATCATGACTTTACCACAGACACAGAATTCATCAAGTTTTGAGTTTCTCAAGAATAAGTTCTCAGTTTTTTCACATATTCTGTCTTAAGTCTACCTAAGTCTGTCTAAATTTGCAGGAAGGAAGTATATTTATGTGAAAGCAACCAGTTACCTAAAATATGATAAAATAAAGAAGTTTTTATTCTCTTTTTAATTTTATTGATTTATCATCCATGGCCACATAAAACCTCTGCCAATAGTTCTGGCAGACAAAGAATCTTTAAATTTTTGTTGTCATAGTATTAATAGTAATGTACAGCCATAAAAATCCACTATTGAACAGGAAGTTTCTATCAAATACCTGGACCCTGTCTTCAACACGTTTACCTTTGGAGAGTTTCTCATTGGTGTGCATTAGTTACCTCATTCCAAATTACAAGAACTAACTGATAGATTTTCAGGAATTTTACAAACCTGTTGTTTAACATAGTCATTATTAAAATTTGAATTACATTAACTTAAAATTAAATAAACCATATTAAAAACAAAATTTATACGCAAAATGCATCACTTTTTAATTATCTTGTAAATTTTACTACCATCTATGCTCCGAGATTATTCACATTTATCATATCTGCAGGATAGATGTAGTACATCTAAGGCACACTACTGGTCACCTCTTCCCAACTCCATATTCAATAAAGTCATGTTGGTAGTTTGAAGTTGATCACCGTGGGAGTGCTTACATTCAAAAACAGGCAAATGCTACAAGTGAGTTGTGATACATTTAACAGCATACCACTCATTCCAATTTAAATAAATCATTTAGAAGCAGCTGTGTTACAACGGGCGATGATATTACAAATTCATATTCAAAATGCATCAGTCTTAACTGATACTTAGAAATTTTCCTAATTAAAAAAAAAATACACATCTACAAGTCAGCATTTTCATAAAATGTTACAGAACCTTTAAAAACTTAGAAAGATGTAATAACTTTTATTTCAAATCCAGCTCTTTTTTAATTGCAATTTTTATTTTTAACTTGAAGGCTCATATGCTCTGAAAAATAAAAGAGGAACACTTAAATTCCACAAGGTTTTTTTTTCCCCTCCTGAATACTGCAAACAGCCCTCCTCAGATAAGAAATGCTCTGTTCCTGAATTGGTTACCATTTTGAGAATTCATTATTTGTACCTTGAAGAAATATGGCCTTTTTAACCTTTTCGAAGTGCTCATATTCTAACATATCTTTAGTATAACACTGTAAGTTAAAGTAAGTTCTAAACTATAAAGATACATCTCCATTGCATATTTTTTCAACCTATTTTATGGTCTACCATGTATTACATAGTAATTACTATGCTTTAATTCCATTTTTTATTTTCTGCCATGTTTTGTCTGAAATCGTTATAAAATTTTGATAAATTGTTATATAAAATTCACCTAGGATGCTCACTATAAGTATTCAGATATTCAGATTTCAAGATTCACTCCCAGAGATTCTGCTTTAGAAGGTGGAATCACTTAAAAGAAGCTAGAAGTGTGGGAATTCTTATTGGAGTGGGAATAAAAATACTCCCTGATGTAGTAGGTTAAAGAGAATAACACCCAGGCCACCACTGTCACATCTATCTCTAGTTGAGAAGCTGGAGAACCAAAAGAGAGGAAGCTAACATTCTTCATTCATTTATTAAATAAATATCTAACAGGTACTAGATAGCACCCAGTTGTAGGTTCTAGGATTACAATGTTGAACAAAACAAAAATCTCTGCATGGCCAAGATGTTTGAAAGAATACTTAAGATCAGGCTGGAGATAAAAACATATGAAAGTAAGAATATAGATATCGTAGGTGGTTGCCGGAAGGGGACCTGAGATGAAGGGGAGAGGGTGAATTTACAGAGGTGAGAAAGGGAACAGAACAAGGAAATAGGGCAATCGAAACCAAACCGATCAGTCTACAAAAGTCACAGTTTTATAGCTGTTCATTGTCCGAGACAAGCTGGGATTCTCTGATACACAGCCTGACTTCCTTGTCAGAAACTTGAGAGACACCAGGTGTCCCTGAAGGGGGACCTCCCCACGCGTGTGGTCGTGCAGGCTGGGCATGGCCCAACTCCAGGCAGCTCCATTTACCTAGGCATGTGACAGTGGTACCTTAATTGTGTCATGCGGCAGCTCTTTGAGCTCTGCTCAAAGACGTGTCGCAACAGCTCGCCTCGGCTAGCTAACATCAGGAGATTATCTCTTTTTTCATAGATTTATTCTAATTTAGATACTTTTTAAATATTGCCATGACATGGTGAATGATTACATCAGGACCATATAGTTTCTTTAACTCTACTTTCTACGTGAATGTAATTCAGTTTGCTTTTGAAAAACCTGGGAAGAGGAATAAAATGAATCTCATCATTCTTTAAGGCTCAACCAAAGTCTCACGTCTCCCTGACGCCTCTTTTTCCTTGATCACAGCCTTCTCTAAACTCTTCTAACAAGTGTAGTCTGAACTCCCCCAGGCTCAGATAAGAGCAAACTTGGAGCTCAGGGAAAGGGCTGTGGAGCATGAGACAGATTCTGGAATAAGTCAAATGAGGACTATAAAAACCAACAAATGGTGTGGCCAGCACTTCAAAGTGCTCTCTCTTGGTGAGTATGGGATCTCAGCCTGGAGAAGAAAGGATATCACCATCCAGGAAGCTAAGTAGGAAGGGCAGAACACATTTAGGAGAGAGGCTGTTCCACAGGCGCCTCTGTATTTCGGGTTCCAGCTGTGAATCCAATCACAGCAGAATCATGGAGTGAGGCTGGGAACAGCATCGAGTTGCTCAGGGAAGGGCACGGGTGAGAGACATGCCGATAGGCAGTGCTGAGACACAGCATGTGCACACACAAGAACACAAAAGTTTGTATCCTAATGGACACACACGATGCAACCTGTAATCACCAAAGTTTGGCTCACAGGTTGAAATGGAAGGAAAGAGGTGTTATTTTATTGCTCTGCCTTAAAAATAGTGTTTTATTTTGTCATTGTAATCGGTCTGTCTTTTTGTCATGAGGTGTTTCGGATTCGTAAGGTTTAAAGTATCACTGGAGTTTATACTTTTATTTAAAAAAACAATTTTTTAAAAATAATTCCAAGTACAGATAAGACCTGGCTCCCTAAATAATTGTAACAGCCTCAGTAACAAGGAGCCGTTTCCTCCTTCCACGTGTGAACTTGCAGAGTCCACTAAAGAAGATTAAAGGAAGGAGAGAAGGGCTTGCTCCACTCTGTTTGTTTTAGAAGAAAGAATTGATCCAGATACAGCACCATCTATCAGACGGAGCAGCCAGCACGAAGAGTCCTTTGTGTGGAGACGCGACAGGCACACTAAAGAAAGGAAGTGACAGGAAATGAGAGCGTTTATTTTAACTATCCTATCCTGTCTTCCATCATAATGTAAACAGCCACCCCGTTTTCTAGCCAGACGGCAGTTTTCCCTAGCCTCATGCGGCCACAAATCTGAACCACACTAACTCAACGCCGCTGGCAGAAGATAAGGAGGAAAGAAAGTGCCCATATGAGGTTTATTTATTTTATCAGAGGCTGCAACTGTCAGGGGAGACTGTAAAGGCCATCCACGTTATTCTGGACAGGCTGTCAGCTTCAAAGCGGAGCCCATGGAGGAGAGTCTGGAATCTTCTTGTCACCATTAAGCAAAGCCCCTCCAGCTTACGCTGAACTCCTCCAGTGTCTGGGAAATGAAACGCATATACTGTAGGTCGCAATTTTCTGGCAGGTAGGCATTGTTAAGAAAGCCATTGCTTTTCGAGAGGGTTAAGAACTGCCAAGGTAGAAAACTGAGTCCACAGTGGACAAAAGCTGGAGTTTGTATTAACTCCTGGCCTTTTTGCATTACTCATTTCAGGATACTTTAAGAAAGAGGACTGTGTTTTCTGACTGTAAATATGAGTGCAGCAGGTTGAACCAAAATACACCAAATATTTTTCTAACTGAGGGAGACCAATGTAGAATCTAGATGCCAACAAGATGACTAAACAGCCGTTTGTCTCATATTTACTCATTTAGGGCTGAGGGGAGTGGAAAGAAACAGCTGGTGTGAGCTATTTCTATTGGGGAGCAACAAGAGACAGCATACCATAGGAGATTATTAAATCCAAGGTATATTATTGTCACGGGTCTTCCATAAAGCCTTCGTACTCTGTAAGCTTCTTTGTCAATGGACATACACATACACAAAGAAGTTTTAACTGGGTCTCTTTGGTGAGATTTTTTTTTTTGTAGTCAGCACAGTTGGTCTTCCAACCATAAAGTATGCTTGTGTGATAAGACAGAAAAGAGGACTGTATTCAAAGTTAGAAGGTGAGTTACTTTTCAAAAAAAGCAATGAAAACAACACAAAAACAGAAGACATAGTGTGCCATATTAGCCTTTAGTGTTGACAAGAAAAATTGCTCCTGTTAATGATAAAGCAATGTCTACTTTTCGTGTGTGACAAAGTTCTGAGCGGCCCTAACTTTTTTCCATGAGCAATTAACCTCGCGGAAGCTTCCCAAGGCCTGAATTCTTGAGAACATTTACTTTTCCGTTACTAACACTTCCAATGCAGCCTCCACAGCCAGCTTTGTAGTCTACCCTCTTCTCCGGCAAAAGAGCCCAACTGAGATTTTTCTGGAGGCCTATTTGTATCCATTTTACATCTGAAGAAACTCTATCCAGAAATGTAATTCTAAGCAAAGGTCTGTTTTCCTAGGCTTTTGGAGCCAAAAGCAAATTTTGGAAAGCCTCAGGTCAATACCCTTTTTCAAAGGTGTATCCTCAACTCCTAGCAAATTGCCTAGCACACAATAAATGCTCAGTTAGGTGCTTGATGCTGATGACTTTTATTCAGACTCTCGGTCTTTGTTTCCAATATCAGTTTTCATGATTCAAGATCCTTGCTATATAGACATGGAAGGGTATAGTGTGGGTACTGAGTTGAAGAGGCATTGAATGTCTGGCTGTTTTGGTTTTTGCTAAATGCCCACTGGTTGTCTTTTGTTGTAATGGTTATAGTGCTGTTTCTGTTTTGTTTGTTTTGTGTTGTGTTGTCTGTTTCTTCCCCCGCGCCCCTCCCCCAAAAAAATAGAATAGGAAAATTGGAAAAATACACTAGATGTTATTTTCCTAACTGCTAAATCTTGATATCAATCTCCCCCCATTGCCAGTACACGCACACACACACACACACAAACTTGAGACTCCTAAAAGGGAGTTCTTTCAAGACCTCAATCATCCTCAGAAATTCAGTCGTCTGCTTTTATCATCTACTACATTCCCCAAGATGAAAAAGTTCCTTTCTTAAGGCAATTCTTTCTAGTGTGTCCATCCTCACTCCCAACATGTCATTAATGATGACGTTTCAGTCCAGCGTTTGAAGCTATTTTATAGAAGGCTCTTTCTGACCACTTTTACTTTACAACCTCAGAGAAAATGTAAGTGGTTTGAGCAAGGTCTCATATAAATTAGTTGCAGAAATAAGATGAGAAAACAGATTGACTGATTTCCAGTGTAGTGTACTTCTGGGTCAAAAAGACCCAGAAGTCTTTCATCCAGGAGATCTAACATTCTCATAAACACACACACACACACACACACACACACACACAGAGAACAATTTTGACAGCAATAATCGCATTGTATGATGCTTTCTTTAGTGTCATAAATGGCCACCACGTTGCTCAGTGTCAAGTCAAATAGCGTAAGCCATGCCCAGAGGCCATTAGAAGGTAATGGTATAAATGATGCAACCACAGGTAAAAGCTGAAACAAGCATGAGATTAATCAGAGGGCCAAGGAAATACTAGACTGGGATGACCTGAGAATTTCTGAGGAAAAGAGCTTAATGAGAGTCTTGGCCCACAATTTTTTCTCCTTTCTCTAAACTTTCATCTGTGATTTGACTCTGATAAAAACTTTTTTCTCCCTCCCAAAATACATTCTATGTTGAATTCCCCCAATTCACTGAAAACCCCTGTGCCTTCCACTTATTTATTTATGTTTTCAAACAGTCAAATACAGCTCAGTACAATCCTGATAACAAATTGACTTCATGGTCAGGGAGCAAAGGCACATGGGAGTTACAGTAAGAGGAATGGGGCATCTGGATGTGTCTCAGAGGGGTGAGACTTGCATTTGTAGTCTGGTTTCCCCTTGCGTATCTCACCCCTTCATATAGAAATTCATCCATGACTATTGTCTGGCATTCTCGAATAATCCAGGAACTTTTTGTTTGTTTGTTTACCACAGAGGCAAAGAGTTATTATTATTCAGGTATGTGGGCATTAGTCAAAACTTGGAAGCCAAAAAATTATTTACAATTGTAATATTTAATGAATCTAAAATTAGAATATATAGCCTAGAAATGGATCTTTTCCATTAATTTTTAAATTTGTGTTTTAGAGAGTGAGTTATCTTTAAAAAAAAAAGTTTACGTATTAGAATAAACAAAATCTGGAACACTGACAACACCAAATGCTGTCAAGGATGTGAAGTAACAGAAATTCATTCATTGCTGGTGAAAATGCAAAATGGTACGGTCACTTTGGAAGAAAGTTTGGTGGTTTCTTACAACTCTAAAAATACTCTTAGCATATGATCCAAAGGCAACTCCTTAGTATTCACCCAAAGTAATTGAAAACATGCCTACACAAAAACCTGCACATGAATATTTACAGCAGTTTTATTCATAATTGCCAAAAGCTTGGAAGCAACCAAGATATCCTTCAGTAGGTGAATGGATACATAAATCGTGGTACATCTACACAATGAAATATTGTTCATTACTAAAAAGAAATGAGCTACCAAGACAGACAAGGATCCAGAGGGACCTTAAGTTCGTATTGCTAAATGAAAGAAGCCAATCTGAAAAGACTTCAAACTGTATGATTCCAACTATATGACATTCTAGAAAAGGCAAAACTATGGAGACAGTAAAAAGATTAGTGGTTGCCAGGGATCGAGGTGGGGGGATGAATACGCAGAGAATATAGGATTTTAGGGCATTGAAACCACTCTGCATGATATCATAATGATGAGACATGTCTTCAGACATTTGTCCAAACCCATAAAATGTACAGCACCAAGACTGAGCTGTGATGTAAGCTACAGGCTTTGGGAGATAATGATGTGCCAGTATAGGTTCATTACTTGTAACAAATGTACCACTCTGGTGGGGGATGTTGATAATAGGGAAGCTATGCATAGAGCGTGAGGAGATCGCTATCTACCTTCTCTTCAATTTTGCTGTGAACCTCAAACTTCTCTTTTAAACAGTCTCAATTTAAAAAGAAAGACATACACACACACACACACACACACACACATACAAACCTTAAAAATTAGTTACATTGAAATGCCTGCTGAAGTATTTAGGGGGGAAATGTACTGATGTCTGCAACTAATTTTGAAATGCATCAGATAAATATGGTAGATTGTTGAATGGATAGATGGACAGATATGTGATAGCAAGAATAGGACGATGCTGATTGTTGACACTAAGAAGTGGGTTAATGGATGCTCACTGCAGAAATCTTTTAACTTTTCGATATGTTTAAAAATATTTATATTCAATGTTAAGAAAAAAGTCTAGTTATGATATAGAAGTGTGATAAAAGGACATGATCTCTTATTTTTAGTCCACTGATCAATCTAAAAGCAGACTGTGATCTGTCAATAAAATCTGTGTGTGTGTGTGCGTGTGTGTGTGTGTGTGCGCGTGCTGTGAATCTGAAAAAAGGAAGGTCTATTTGTTGAAAACAACCACTAATATTGCCTAGGTTCAAAGGGCATGTCAACATTTCATACTAAAATGCATTCATCTCACTTGTAGTCCGCCTTAGCCTTATGTATGCATAGTGAAGGAAATGCTTATCTAAATGAGGGGGTGTATTTTGGAAATAGTGATTCATTTAAAGCTTAAAAAATATTTGATGTAAAAAAGTCTACTTTTGTGCTATTACAAGTGCAATATATACTATTTATAGAAAAATTAGATCATTTAGGAAAAATAGAAAAATGTTTGAAAAACATTTTTTTCTGTTTTTTTCTACACATTTTTTGTTTTGTTTCACATAGTTCAATGCTTATCTATTTTTGATATTTCTTTCTTTCTCATTACAGAGGCAATACATGTCATTGTAGTATTTTAGAGAATACAAAAACACACTGAAGACAAATAAAAAGTCGGCTATGCTCCGCGACTCACATGCAACCACTTATAAATTTATTTTTATAGAAAACAGGACAAAGCTATAAAAATTATAGCATGCGAATCAGAATTAATGAAAATCATTGAGAGAAACTTTCTTGATTTCAGGTTTCTCTGAATCTGGCCTGTCTAGGCTCCTCCCTGAGAAATTCCTGCTCTCCCTCCCTGCTTTGTCCCTGGTCCCAGTGAGGTTTCTCTGGGTTCTCCCAGCCCATAAATGGAGGCACCTTTTCCTACCTATTGCCTGGAGCAGTATCCCATTAGACTGTAAGCATCACTTCCCTTTAAAATAGTAATTTACGTTGAACCTGGTTGGAGGCTCTTACAGAACAATCTCAAGGTTCAATGGTTTTTCTACTCTTCCCTGTGTGGGGTACCTCTCTTCTGGGGCACAATCTCCTCTCTGATATGTAAAAGTTGTGAAATCCGGGCAACTTTCTCATCCCTACAATAGGAACACTAATAGTAGGCACATGAAACTGTTGCAAAGGTGAAATAAATCGATCCATGCAATGCTCTCAGAAGAGCGCTTGGCATGCAGTGAACCTCGAATAAACAGTAGTTGTCTTAACTGGGTTCTCCTTAACCTTCCAAGTGCATTTCTTCTTTTAGATGATGTTTCCCTATGTCATTAGTGTAAAATGAGATGATATTTTAAAATCTCTCTGTGTACTGTAAGGGCTAGCTTGGTCTTAGCATTTATCTCCAGACTTTTCCCTAGAAAGAGAAGCATCCTGACTAGGGCCTTGAGAGGCCTCCAGGGACCTGGACCCCCTTTATCTCACAGCCTTATCTCTTCGTCCTCCAAGGCCTGTGTGAGCAATCCCATGGCTGCTTGCTCAGCCTGACCTTGTTTCCAGTAAACCAGACCCACCAGAATCTCAAAAACCTCCTGTAAACTCTCCCCTTGACAATCTCTCAAAGCACTTTCTGGCTGCATCATTGACATGTGGTTGTTACTTTTTGTTTTTGTCAGAGTAGCAACATTTTAAAGCAAATATTTTTATTTAATGAGATATTAGAAGCATGCTAATCACTTTTAATTTACTATTCTATTTCAGGTCCTAGCCTTTTCAATAGAAGAAAATAAAGAAAGCCTAAGAATTGGAAAGCTACAAAATTGCACTTGTCGCAGATGATATACTTATTTAGAAGACACAAAGTCATCTATAAAATATGAGTTTAGAAATATTACTAAATATGAGATCAATTACGTGTATATACACCAACAAAAAATTTAGAGAAATACAAATAAATAAATAAACAGCAGTATTTGTGAAATGATCGGTAGACCAAGGAAGCAATAGGATCAGAGCCCAGAATCAAAGCCACACATGTGTTACTTTTTTTAAGGTGTTTTCATTCTTTTCTTACAACATCCGTCCTTTTTTTCTCCTGTGGACCGTAACATCATTGGGAATAATGTTTATTTTTTCTAAAGCATCTAACAGAGAAGGACTGATTTGTTTGCATTGTTTTTCATTGGTGATATTTTTTAGTGCTGAGTTTGTCTTGGGCAGAATAGGTGAGGATGTATATGTGGGTAAGGCTGGGGGAAAACAAGATATAGTAAAGATTAAAGTATAAAAAATGAAAATAAACACAGAAAATGTAAATATTATAAATCGTCTAACTAGCTACGAATAAAGCAACCATAGCTTTTTATTTCACTTGCTGCTGTGAAAAACTACACACAAGAAGCCGCTTTATTCTCTCAGATCCCTGAAGTCACTATTTTCTAGTTTGGTCCTAAACGCCATGGCCTACCTAGAAATCCTCTTCAAAATATATATTTTTTCCTAACAGACAAAATTTATATATACATCAAATGTAGGCTTTTCGGATATATTTTGGAGAATATCAAATTATATAATGAAGAAAACATGATGACCATGATCCTATTTGCTTTGGATACACATTATAATGTGAATATTCCCAATGTAATTACTGGTTATATAATCATATAGGTTATCATGACTTTATAAGTTATATAGGTGATACTCAAATAGGCTTTTACCATTACTTTTACCATTTGCTCATACTTTTACCATTTCCGTTATTGAGTCTTTGTGCTATTTCTGTCTTTCCTTTTATAAAGAATACTGTGAACAATAAGACTTTGCATATGCATGTTTTTCAAAATCTCAACATTTCCCCAACACATTTTCCAATATTAAGCCAAAGAAGAGATACATGCAGGTTTTGCAGCAAAAGAAGTAAGTTTTATTAGAGTTGCAAGTCCTGGAGACATAAATAACCTACCAAAGGCCTGGCTCCCAGGTGTCTTGGGGGTACAGATTGGGGGAAAAAGTCAGTAGTCATGGAAACTAAGGGAGTTGGTTCATGATTGGCGGATTAGAGGGGGTTGAGGTAATTGGTCATTGTGTCCGGTTCTGGATTCAGCCATGGTGCTGTCTGTCTGGTGTTGGGGCCTGGACCTGTGACCCGTGGGGTTGCTGTTCTTCCTCGCTGGGCCTGGAGCTGAAACACATCTAAAGCCAAGATGAAAGGCCAACAGAAACCTATTGTCCTCATGGTTATAGACCTGAGGCTCGGTTAATCTTATGTCCTAAGGCTTAATGATTAAAGGAGGAGGCATACAGAGGATACGGGTGGAGAAAAGCAAGTGAGTCACAATACCATTAAATGGGCAAAACCAGCTTAAAGCAGAGAAAAAAAAAAACTGTATTAAAGAAATGAAGTTTGTGTGCAGTCGAAACCAGAGGGCAACCAAGTCTGGGCTCCAAGCTGCCCACGTTGCTCAGCCAATAGACCGACACAGGAGTTGGGATATTTAGAATAAGCGTTTATTGTCAAAGCTCCGGTGATCTGAGAAGGCAGCAGGTTAACACCTTCAAAAACGGCCTTCCTTTCTCAGTTCGGCTTAGTATTGAAGGGGAAATCTGGGCATTATTCCAGGGGCTGCACGACGGCTCCGGGGGTCTGTTATGCTTCACGGAGCTGTTCCTCTGGCAACGTGGTCGCCAGATTGGCGTTTGCAACCCAGGGACAAAGACGGGAGTAGTCTGGAAAGAATGCTAGACCAGAGGGATTGTGATCACGGAGCATAGGGCATTCATCATAAGTTTCGGGGCAACTTTCTATGGCGGAGGATGTTCCAAGCCTCAGGGGACAATCTATTGTTCAGGTATGGGGCAGGGAAAAGTGAGGCAGGGGACGCTGTGAGGCATCTACCATGGGGTCCCCACCGAGACTTCTTCATGGTTACGTTAATGCCTGTAATTCTCAGGTTGGGTCTGTGCTCTTCATCCTGCAGAGCTGTCATCATTTTGGTCGTTTTCATCTTTTTGTCATTTTTTTCCTCCCTTTTGAATTTTTCTCATATTTCTCCTCCTTATCACTGAACCTCTCTGACCAAAAAAAAAAAAAAAAATTCCTGAATGTTTATTTTACTCTTCTCTGTTTCTATAGTTTTAATGTAACTATCCTTCTTTTCTTTGTATATTTCACCTCCTTTCCTTTATTATCTAAGCGTAGGATCTCTTTTCCCTTCATTCTGTCATTTCTTTTAGATGTTATTGCCTGGAATTTTTGCCCCTATTTTATAAAGCATCTCTCACATGCTGTTTTAATATTTTATTTTGTAATTTCATTTGCTTCCAATATAGAATACATTTTAGAGGTGGGTTCTTCTTCTGAGTCTTCAGAAAACCATAATCTTTCCTTTCCATATATTTATTGGTCCCCTGCTGTCTGATGTCAGAACTCTTTTTTTTTTTTTTTGAAAGAGAGATGTATCCAGACATGATATTTCCCAACAAATCTCCATGTGAATTGCCCTGGGCTTCTCTTACTGCTCATTTGGCTATTAGTTCAATCTTGTGTTCAGATTAATAGCCGAGGTGGAAAAAGAGGGTGGGAGGATAATTTGATAGGTCTTATATTTGACCTCATTTCCAGGCGTGAATTCATCTGCTTTAACTCTGCTGTCTTGAAAAGGGATTGTCCTTGATCCCTAGGACCTGATTCTTTATCACTCTGCCTAAAATCTCCAGTATTTTATCTAACCAGAGATTAGGGATGTTGCCATTTCTGCATTAGCCTGTTCCCTACCTAGCTAACCTCCCAAATGCCTTTTTTTATAGAGATATAATTCCCAGGATGCAATGCTTACTGCTTTGTACAAAAAAAAGATATGGATGGTATATGCCTATGGGTCTGCGTCTAGTAGGTTGGGAGTACAGATAAGTGTGAAGAAAAATATTCTCACCCCAAAATATAGAACCGGGCATGAGAGGAGCAGCTGCTTCATTTTTCTTGTTAGTAATAATTTAAAACAGGATTTGAATTCAGGTCTGTTTGACTACAATGTTCAAGCTCAATACAGTAGACACAGCTTCTAGAAGCTGATCCATTTTCTTGAAACAGTAGAACCAGATAGACAAAATAAAGAAACCTTTCTAGCCCTCAAAGATACAGACATTCACATCTAAAATAACAGCACGAATTGTGTGATTAATTCTAGAGCTGAGGTAAGGTAAAGAATTAAGGATTTTTTAATACAAATATTAGACCATCTATTCCCATAATGCAGTAAACTCCCCATCGTACACTGTAAAGAAATGGTATATCTGGGGTAAACAAGAGCTGCAGTGCGTTAGGCGTGGTCTGATTCATGTGGAGACAGCAGGAGGTTCACTCCCTTCGGTCTGGACACGACAGTCCTATTAATTCAGCTCCAGATCGAATTATCCTCTTGGCGGCCTCGTGACTCACGTTGGGCTGGCAGTCAGCTGAAGTTGCTAATTCCTCTCACACGTGCAGCTGTTTGGCTACACTCCCCTCCCCCGCCATCCTGGCCTGGCGCAGAGCTTCTCAGAGCCCAGAGGCTGTGTTCTCATATTCCCTAAAATCATCTCATTTATAAGCATGGAGATTTCGCACACTGCATAATCGTTATGACAGAGGGATAAAACCAGCTTAAACTGTTACTGATTTCCCCCAACTTTGATTAGTTTACCTCAACCTCTCACATCTGATAAATCAACAGTTTTCTCTGTCCGCCTCCTGAATACAAATATTAAACAAATTCTCCGCATCCACATTTTCTCAGTAAAGGCCCCAGCTGAGGAACTTCGGGGAATTTTTAAACAGGAGGCAGAGAGGCACTCTCGGCCCTCAAGGCTGGTCACCCACTCAACGTCAAACGGAATTCCAAATGTCTGTATGTTTCCTTGGGAAAGATGTCTGCTTCTCCCCAAATGACTGGGTCCCAGTAAAGGGGACTAACATTTTTTGAGCATCTGCCATATTCAGTTAGATTTAGGCACTGTATTTACATATGCTATTTATTTCATTATCATGACAACTTTGTAATTTATACACGACTCTCACTGTTTTATAGTGGCAGAACTAGAGGTATGGGGAATACCAGTATTGTTTCAGGTTGCACAAAAAGTGAGTGGAGGAGTTGTGATTAGACCTTCAAACTGACTGGGTTTAAGGCCTCATCTATTCAACCAACCCTACAGCTATCCTTTGCCGATGCATAAGAGGCACCCAAATCTAGCAGACAAGTTCTAGGGTCTAAAAAGTAAAAACGCACTTCTCTGAAGGGACGCTAAATGAGATAGTGTGTTTGCTTTGGTTTTAGTTTCTAGAACAATGCCAAACTCATAGTAAATACTCAATAGATCATTAAAAATAGCCCAGGTATTTTCAATTTTCCCTCTACAAACAAGTAACTTTCAATTAATCTGCAGAAATATATTAAGTTTTTACTGTATGCCCAATGGAATATCATGGTATGAGGTAAATTCAGACAATCTGATTTGGGTGAAACTCAATATACATGGCCAATATTCTTCAATTTAGTCAAAACGTATAATCCTGGTTGTCGATGCTTTGGATATTAAAAGATAGAATGCTTGAAGGTATTTTGGGGGGAGGTATCATGGAGTTCATTGTGCTCACATAATGTGAGCCTTGAAGGATAGATAGAAGGTCAGTTCATTTCATGGAAGGAAACATCACGAGCTTGAAAACTAATTAACCACTGAAACAAATGAGCTCTTTCTTATCACCGCTACTACCCTGTAACACACACACACACACACACACACACACACACACACACACACACACACACACAGATGTGAGACCATATTTACCCAGTACAGGGACAATTATAATGCAAATGTGGGGTGGGGATGTACTAATATTTTTATTAAGAGAGATACACTGACAAACTTTGTATATGCTAAGGTGACATTCCAAAGAAGCTAATAATAAAAACAATAATGATAATAATAAACTGTAATATATTGAGCTTTCCCAGTGCTTACTTCAATAGCTTGCTGTATCTTACTTATTTCATAATAATCTTATGCATTGGGTACCTAACATTTTGGGGAACTAAGACTCAGAGATTAAGTATCTGGATGAATATCATACAAGGTACAGACGAGGTTTCAGGTGTCTTGACTATCAAACCATACTCAAAACACTACACCGGTGGCACCAAGTAGTCCTCATGGCATCACCTGAGTGCTTGTCAGAAATGTCCGTGACTGGCCTCTTCCAGACTTTCTGAATCAGAATATCTGGGGTTGGGGAAGGGAATCTGTGTTTTTAAAAGCCCTTGAGGTAATTCTGGTTTGAGAAGCACTGTGCCATTGTGGTTATGGCATGGAAGTCATTACTTAGTACCTTCCGTAGAGGAAGGAACTAAAGAGACAGACTAGAATGGATGCTTAAATTCAGGGAAAAGAAGATGCTAAATCAAGGTTTATGTGAGTGTGACGAAATGGAATAATGATGCACAGAGTCCGAAAATCGCCTAGAATGCAACCATCGTTTTTGGATGAATTTTAACTCTTTATATTAAAATAAGTAGAAAGTTGCAAAAATAGTATGGACAAGACCCTTGATCTAATTTTCCCAATGGTTATATCTTATATAACATGATATATGAAAACAAGACATCGACATTGGTACAATGTGTATGTATAGTTCTATGTCATATTTATCATGTGTGGATATATGCAACCATCACTGCAGTCAAGATGCTGAACTAGTCCATCACCATGAAGATCTCTTTATATTCATACCACTCCTCCCAGCTACCATCCCATACCCCTGACAACTGCTGCTGTGGTCTGCATCTCTATAATTTTGTCATTTAGAGAATGTTATATAAACAAAATAACATAGCATTTGACCTTTTCAGAATGACTTTTTTCCCCACTCAGCAAAATTCTCTTGAGATCTTTGCAAGTTGTTACGTATCTCAATAATTTTTTTTTTAATTGCTGAATAATATTCCATGGTATAGGTGTACCAGTTTCTTTCATTATTCACCTGTTTGGGTTATTTCTAGTTCAAAGCTATTTTGAATAAAGCTGATATGAATATGTACTGGTTTTTGTGTGGACATTATTATTCATTTCTCTGGAATAAATGCCCAGGAGAACAATTGCTATGTAGTATGGCAAGTATATGTTCAGTTTTTGTTTTGGGAAACTACAAAAAAAGTTTTCCTAAAAGGCTGTATGATTTTATATTTCCACCATCTATGTATGAGATATCCAGTTTCTCTGCATCTGCACAGCACTTGTCATTGTTTTATTTTAGTTCTTTCTAAAAAAGAATGTAGGGATATCTCCTTGTGGTCTTAATTTACATTTCCTTACTGGCAAGTGATATTGAACAAGTTTTCACGTGCTTATTTGCCATCTGAATATCCTTTTTGGTGAGATATATTTTCTTCTATTCATGTTTTTTGTCCATTTTCTAGTTGGATTATTTCCTTACCGTTGAGTATTGTGTGCTCTTTTTTGTATTCTGACTACTAGTCCTTTGTCAGATATGAGGTTTGCAAATACTTTCTCCTAGTCTGTAGCTTGTATTTTCAGCCTCTTAATAAGGTCTTTCTGAGAGCAAATTGTTTTTACTTTTGATGAAATCCAATTTGTCAGTTTTTCCTTTTAAGGATGACAATTTTGGTATCATATCAAAGAACTCTTCGCCAAGCCCTAGGTCCTCAAGACTTTTTTTCTACGTAATTTTTTAAAAGTTGTAGTTTTATGTTTTACATTTATATTTTATGTGTATGTTTTACATCTATGATTCATTTGACCTTGATTGCTTTTTAAAAAACTTTTTACTATGAACAGACTTTGAACCTATAGATGAATAGAAAAATATTCATGACTCTCCAAACTCATCATCTAGATCATGTTACAAAAAAGGAAGGCGGGACAATGGGGGCAATGTCTAAATTAAAAGTTACCTAAAGGATAGAACTATCAAACGCAATGCCTGGAACCCAATGGAATCATAGTTTGAATAGAACAACTGTGAAACACAATGTTGAGACAACTAGGAAAAGCTGAAAATGAACTGGGATGGAGTTAGATGGTATTAATAAAATTATGTTTTATTCGGTATGATAATCTTGTCATTAAGGAAGAAAGTATCCTTTTTAGAGATACATACTAAAGTATTTAGTGATAAACTATCATGATTTCTGATATTTCTTTTAAAAAGTTAAACAAAAAAATGATAAAATAAATATGGCAAAATGTTACTAATTATTCACTGACTTGCTGAAGGGACCCGGGTATTTGTCAAGAACATCTTTTTTTTCCGAAGTATGGGATAAAGGGGAAGTAGCCAGGTAAATCACAAAGGAGAGCTTGGGCCAGACTTTTCTGAGAATGTGACAATGAAAGTAGCAGTGAAAATGTGACTATTTCAGTTCATCCCGTGGATATTTATTGAGCAATTGAGTTCTTACTTCGTGCAAAGCACGGTCAACCATTTCTGAGAATTCAGAGGTTGGTTTAGCAGTCCCTCCTCTCAAGGAGACAAATCAATGTCCTGAAAAAGTTACAAAGTGCAGCAAGAAGGATCAGGACGTGTTTTCCAGGAGGGGAGAGTGGGAAGCCGGGGAGGGCAGGCATGGAGATGGATCCCTCAACTTATATAAATATATTCATTCATTCGTTCATTCATTTATTCACTAAACACTTGTTAAGCACTAACGATGCAAGGAAAATACATAAGGCAAATCAATAAGATTAATAAGGTGTTGAATAATCTCTAACCCAGTTTTCTTCTATTTTAAGTTGTCAGGCTTTATTCTCAAAATAACCTACACATTTCCTAGGGCTGCTGTAACAAGGTAATAAACACCGAGTAGTTTAAAACAATAGAAATCTATTCTGTCTCAATTGTAGAGGCCAGAAGTCTGAAATTAAGGTGTTGGCAGGACTGTGTTCTCTCTAATGACTCTGGGGGGAATGCTTCTTGCTTTTCTAGCTTCTCATGGTTGCTAGCAATTCTAGTCATTTTTTGGCTGCAATCTCTGCCTCTATTGTCACATGGCCATCTTCTCCTTGTGTCCTTCTCCTCTTCTTAAGAGAACACCGGTTACATTGGATCAAGGGCCCGCTCTACTCCCAAACCACCTCCTGTGAACTTAATTACACCTTCAGCGACCCAATTTCCAAATAAAATCACATTCCAAGCTACTGAGGTTTAGGACTTCAACCTTTTTTTTTTTTTTTGAAGGAACATAATTCAGCTCATAAAAACCTGTAATCTTAAAATGAATTATTTCTATACACTGTATGCCTTGGGTGTAGCTCACTTAGAAATATAATAGCTTTGCCTCAGAAACAATTTTCTCAACAAATGTTGAATTGCTCGGTCTCTGGTGGGACATGGGAGGCCATGACTCTGAAATGAAAATAATAGGGACAGCGTTTAGTCCCTATACTTTCTGCGATTTTCTCAATTTCTATCATCTAAATATGAAAACACCTTTTTAGGGTATTATGATGGACCCATCTTAAATTGTGCAAACATAAGTTGAAGTTTTAAAGAGCAACCTCTTGGAGTTGCATTTCGCAACAAATTTGTGCATCTGTTTAGTGAGAACTTATCAGTCATAGGTTTCTTGGCAACTGAGCTATTTTTACCTACAGAGAACTAAAAGGGAATTGAAGGATATTTAAAACAACAGATTGCCAACTGTTTGGAATTATGAATCTGGGTCCTTGTTTAATATCTTCCTGAACAGCTGCCTCCTGCTATCACTGACCAGAACCCTGCTTTCAACTGACCAGACACCTTCCAATGCCTGCTATGAAGGACCTTTGGAAGCTGTCAGGCACCCGGGCCTCACATCTATAAGATACTCGATAAATGTTGGTCAAAGGAAAGAATTCTGTGAAGAAACAGGGGTGATTCTTACGTTGGGACACTATGTAGTTTATTTCAGTTATTTCCCACGAATAATTACTGAGCAGCACCACAGTAGTGTGGCACGATAAGCCTGGATTAATCCCTGACTCAGAGATATCTGCTTGTGGTAGTTCAGCAAGTTTCTTAGCCTCTTTAATGCTCAAATTTCTTAACAGTCAAATCGTAAAATAACACCCAAGTAGCAAATTTGTCGTGGGAATCACCTAGTACAGGGCCTGAGGTATAAGTCAAATTTGAAGAAGGAAAGTAGAGAAATTCTTGCTTTGATTTGTTTCCTTTCTTTTTTCCTTCCTGTTCACTGTCACCCAGCAGTGGTGGGGTCAAAAGTAGAGCTTTATTTTTAAAGAAGTGGGAGTTTCATTCTATTTTTATCAGCTCAAGGTGATTTAAAACAACAACAACAACAAAACTCCACTGTCTTGGTTCCTGTCCTCAATAGGTGACATGGGCTTAAGAAGGATGGAAATATATATTTCCTCAAACTTTATCATTATCACCACCATCGTATTCTCACAATGGTCATTTTCTCATCCCCCTCATCGATAATAATTATAGCTAGCATTAAGTGTTTACTATGGTCCAGGCACGGTGCTAAAACCTGCTGTGTAGGGCTCATGTAAGCATCACCTTTTGAGTTAAGGACTGTTCTTTTCTATCAAAGTTGGAGAAACAATACAGCATAGCAATTAGGTATTTAGTCACTGGATTTAAACCTTTGCACATTGGGGCATGTTACTTAATCACTCTGCTCTATTATTCTCAATAAAATGAGAGTGATTATTATGATAAGAATACCTGCTTCATAGAAATGTGAATATTACAGGACTTGAAAGCATGTAAGAATTCTACACATGTTTGCTGTTTTTCTTATCTCTGTATTGTAGATGGGGAAACAGTCTTAGGGTTTAACTGGTTAGACTGAGCTTATGTGATTTTCAAACTGTAGGCGATCCAGTTCTATAGCTTGCATTCAAAGCCTCTACACCCCACATCTAAATCGAGTTTTATCATGAAACCTGTCAAACATCAGAGAGCTGGCTCAATGCCACTTAAACTTAAGGGCAGGGAACAGGCACAGACGAAAGAGGCTCACCCCACATCCCCACAGGCTTGAGTGGAAATGAAATACAACTTTGTTTGGAGACTTCCATGACACTCTCCAAACAGGGTAGAGACACTGATTTAAAACCCTTCGAATCCTGGAGACTGAATTGCAAAAGAGATCAAGATCAGGAATACAGGCATCTCTCATGTGCCTTTTGAGGCCTGAGCTCAGCTGGAGTTTTAAAGGGCAGACAAAAATTCCTCTTTGTCTTCCCTTTCCTCTTGGGTTCCGTAGACTAAGCCTTAAGGACAGCCTGTTCTGAGTGTGGGTTGACGGTAGAGGCTGGACACCCAGGGTGGCTTAAGTTACTGCACTGAATGTGGAATACAGTTGTAGATAGCCAGCGGTCCGGCTGCCCTGCCTGGGTAATTAGCCTGGGTGTCGAAATCCACAGCTTTGTCAAGCAGCAATTGGATTCAAATAATCCCAACCTAGGCATTTATTTACCTCCCAGCTCTTTCACAGATTTATCTACCAACAGCTGTGACTGAGGTTTGACACTGACGTCTAATGATATATTTTATAAGAATGTAAGAACACACACACTTTTTTCCTCTTTGTTATTTTTTATTATGTGCATAGGCTTGAGCCAAGTTTTTCCGGACTGTAAGGGAGTTTCTTGTTTTTCTTTTTCTTTTTCTTTTTTTTTTTTGTTGCTTAAATTTGGCACCTCAAGTATTATATGACAAAGCTGATTCAGAAGCAATCTCTAAGCCTTCAACTTGGGGGGCCCAGCCAGGCTTAAATGAAAACCATTATGGCCAGCCCTGGGAGAGCCTAAAGTTTGAGCGCAAGCTTTGTAACGGGAGAAGGGTGCCAGGAACCCTCCTCTTTGCTGTAAGAAGCTCTGGGTACTCAATTAGGTGTTCCAGAATGCCATGTTCTCTCCTAAGCTTCCAGAAGGCTGTGTTTGAAATATACACTTTTTCATTTTTTTTTTTTTTTTTTTAATTTGAGAAATTTCTTTTCCCCCAAAATGAAAACAGACGGTTAGGTATCTTTAAGAAACCCATTCGCCTAAGCAGTGAGCTCTGAACAACCGTAGCTCTTGTCTGTAGGAGTTAAGTCAGATAGTGTTAGCCTCTCCCTCAGACCACACCTCCTTGGCTTTCAATTGGCTCAGTTTCGCTACATGTAGACCAGATCATTTGGTTTTTTATTCAAAGAACTGGCTTAGTGTTGATTTTTGTATATTGCTTCTGGAGTGACCCCTGATATACAGCTTGTCTTCAGGGTGCACAAGTCATGACTCAGGCCCACAAAAGAGCCTGGCACACATTGACTTGAAGAATCTCATGTATGAAAAATGGATTTTTATAGGTTACTTTGGCCTTAAATTCCCGATTCTCCATATAACTGATAAAGACCTATGATTACAAAATATCCTTTGCAAGCCCCTTTTCTTGTATGAGCTTCAGGGTTTTTGTCTTCAGGGTGCACAAGTCATGACTCAGGCCCACAAAAGAGCCTGGCACACATTGACTTGAAGAATCTCATGGATGAAAAATGGATTTTTATAGGTTACTTTGGCCTTAAATTCCCGATTCTCCATATAACTGATAAAGACCTATGATTACAAAATATCCTTTGCAAGCCCCTTTTCTCGTATGAACTTCAGGGGTTTTTTTCTGTTTTTTGTTGTTGTTGTTGTTGTTGTTTTCCTGAAATGTAGGTGTTGGACCCCATTATTCCCAATGTTTCTTTTGCCTCTGAAATTATTATGCTTCTGTGATTGATATTTTAGTACTCCTTCCTGCAAAGGTGCTTTCTTATCATGGAAGAGGATTACAAATAAGAAAACACAGCAGGTAGAGCAAAGCTCTCATATCTCTCCCTGATTCCCAACTAAAAATCTCACAGGACTTTTTAAAATTCTAAAATGTCAGGGCAATTACTCAGAAATACGACAGTAAGAGAGAATAATAGTAATGCTTACGAAGAGGCAAGAATAATATTCGGAGTCCTATCATTATTAGTGGTGAGCAATCTACAGCTTAAAGACCAATAATCTCCTCCTTTTTCTCACCCTCTTATCAACTTCTTCCCTCCAAATGCTGTCTGCCTTCCTTTTTTCTTCCTTTCTACTTCTTCCCCGTCTTCTCTTTTTCTATTTTTCAATGTCAATTTTAAACAGTCAGTATCAGCACTAAATATGCTGAGCGTTGGACCTAAGTGAGATACGGTGCTGGCTACTGATTCTTTGGCGATCAGCTCCAAATTCACACATTCTCTTGCTTTGTGAGCATGAATCTAGCCCCTCGAAGTATCCTTCCTTTGCCCGTTGGCAGGATGTGTCAGCTTTGTGGGTCGAGGGTGCTGTTGCTCTGGAGAGCCATTTCTTTTGCTTCCTGGCTGTGGCATGTTCCTCTTGGAAGTGTCCTCCCAGGACTTCTCCAGTGTCAGACGTCTTCAGTGACCCTCTTCTCCAATGCCAGCTCCCACAACTTCTCTAGCATTCGGCTGCTATAGTTCATGTAGTTTCTCCAGCACCAGGCTCCTTCGTTATGGACTCAACAGCTTCTCCTGTGACCAGCTCCTATGGTACGTGATGGCCAGCAAGGCCGGTCATCTAGCAGCTTTCTCGGGCACGCTCGTTGAGGGGTTTCATAGTAGACACCGTTGGTGAGATACTTCCTTGTGAATAGCCTCCCAGAGTACCTTAGAGGACCGATTTCCACCAAGTTCTAGAATGGGGATTTTCAGTGAGTTCCGAAGCGTGACATCATAGCGACTTCTCGGCCATTTGGTGAGACACAGCCACGTCCTCTCCAATAAGATAAGAACCCCAGCCTGGTGGGTGAGGAGGGGTGTGTGCTCTTTTGGGCTCTTTCTTTCTCAGCTGTAGGATGAGTGGCTGTACTCTGCCATTTTTATACATTTTACAATTTTATTTAGTTCTTACTAGTCTATCTTTTATTATTCTAGTCCCGGTTATAGTTTAATCATTATTTACATTAAACTTTCCCTGTGAAAGTTACTATGTGGTTTCATTCTTGATTGGAGCCAGACTGAGACATGTACCCTGGCAAAAAAAAAAAAAAAGAGAACATAGTGGTTTTCCTTAAATTAAATTTCAGTCTTCTGCAGGAAGCAATGAATGAACACATGAAGAAAGTAGGATGCGTGTATGTAAAAAGATAATCAGGTAGAGAATTGAATGTATAGTTAAGTCAGGAAAAGAAACAAGATCTCAGTCTTCTTAACTGGTCACTCTTTTTATCTCTAACCAGTTAACACTGGAATGTTCTGGGGTCCAGACCTTCATCCTCTGTTCTCTATCTCCACGAACTGCTTTCATTCACTACTGGATCTTATCCAGTCCCAAGGCTTTAAATACAGTCCATATGCTGATAACGCCCAAACTTATGTTCCCAGCTTTGACTCATTTCCTAAATCCCAGCTGCCCACTAAATATCTCTATCTGGAAGTCTAATAGGAATCTCCAAACCAACACGTCCGATCTTCTCTCCAAAGCTGAATCTTCCCACAGTCCCGCATCTCCACTGACAGCAACTCCATCCTTCTAGTTACGTGTAACAAAATCTTGAGGTCATCCTCGACTCCTCCCTTTCTCTCACAGTCCTCATCTGATATGCCAGGAAATACGATTGATTCTACTTCCAATTTTATTCAAAATTAGTTTCCCCCGCTCTGATTCGAACATCCTAATCTGATCAGCCTCACTTGTCAGCTAGATTGCTGCCAACAGCTCCTCCCATACTGTCCTGATTCTATACTTGCCCTTCTGCAGTCTCTTCTCTATACAGCAACCCAAGTGTTTGCCAGGGTTTAGGGAAGTGGTGTATGTAGGAGGTAGATGAGTGTGGTTATAAAAGGTGAACACTAGGGATTCTTGTGGTGACGGAATTGTCTTGTATCTTGACTGGGATGGTGAACCCATGAACTCACACACACACACACACACACACGAGCAAAACTGTGGATTGCTGAGTAAGACTGGTGGATTGCATTAATGTCCATTTCCTGATCATGATATTTAATATAGTTTTGCAAGTTGTGACCATTTGGGGAATGAGGTGAACAGGGCAAAGGGTACAGACTCTCTCTGTATTGTTTCCTACAATGGCATGTGAATCGACAATTAACTTAAAATGAAAAGTTTGATTTTAAATAATATTGGCTCAAAAAATGTTTGTGGACGACAGGAAAAGGTTATTCTCGTCATGCTTTTAAGAACTCTAGTATCAAATCCTCTTTAGAAGAAGGATTTAATTTGTCTGGGAAAGGAATCTTGACTTCTTTCTGAAATGAGAAAGAAGAGACTCGATTAAGCCATCTTGCTCCACCATGAGTTTTCCTGCCCAGGTTTGGTTTGTTGTGCTTCTGAGTTATCTCGTTTATACCTGACTAGCTGGGTAGAAAGGATTGTTGGATTTGCATTTTCAGGACACCCGAATTCAGGTCCAGGCCATGGCACCAGCTTGCTTGGCTTCCTTGTTCAAATCAAGGGTCCTCAGGATTCTCAGTTTATTCCTCTGAAATACAAGAGGATGTGTGCATGAAAAATAACCATGCCTGGACAATCTCTCTAGTCCCACCTACCTCCACACGGTTATGACTCTGGACTTCTACTCCTAGCACAAATCTTCTTTATAAGCAACATTCTTTGCATCTATGCAACCTGCCCAGGGTCACCCATCTTGTAAATGGCAGAGCTGGGGTTCTAATTTCACATCTTTAGCCCCAAACCCACGCTTTTAACCATTCCTCCCCCAGATGCACTAGTCTTTTAGATTCTCTAAGCTGCATATGTTAGATATACAGATATCTAATATAAATGGACTCCATTATTTTAATACCTGCAAAAATGTGTTTATTGAGATATGATTTAATTCAATGCCATTAGAATTTATAGAAGAAGACAATTATAAAGAGGTTTTGAGACACTGGAAAGAGCATCAGACTTGAAGAGAATACATATATTTTCAATTGCGCTTCCATGTGCTAATGGACTTTGGGAAAACTTAAACTTCTGAGTCCCAATCCCCGCATCTCTAAAATGGGGTTCTTAATACTTAATTTATAAACTTGCTTAGTGTTAAATGAAATTTTGTATTCAAAACCGCTTGTCCTTTTGTATTCACTCAACCAACATTTACTTTTTATTAACCTAAAGGCTCCAGTTTTATATATAT
>NW_006439568.1:5819465-5845228 GCF_000325575.1 Pteropus alecto | reverse complement strand
ATATATTAAATAAAAAGATCAGTTTTTTACTCACTTGATCACCAAATTTTGAGGAATCAGTAGGCATCTCATGTTGGTATGATATGTTTACAAAGATGAATAAGATGTGGTCTTCCTCCTCGTGCAGATCACAGCCTACTAGAGGGAGAGAGAAATTTTAAATAACTAAATATAGTGTATTAAGAGCATTGTTTCTGGAAAATTCAAGTGTCATTTGGAAATAAAGGATGGAGTCAGAGTCTTGCTTACTGACTACTAGAAAGTCTTCACACGGGAGGTTGTTACTTCACCTGGGCCTTTTGTAGGATAATGTGACAACTCGACTAGAACTTAAAAAAATTAACCAAGTACATAGATTGATACTAGTTGCATTAAAATGATCATCTACTAAGTTTTACTCCAAATTTAAGCCTTCATATGCTGTATCATTCACATCTTTCAACTTAGTTTTAATAGGGAACAAAATGACTTTATCAGTGGGTTTAGAGTAAAAAAAAAATTGGTCCCTATGTTCTCATTCGCCAAAAAAAAAAAGAGAGAGAGAGGATGAGACTATAGCTATAAAGGCTCATATATATTTGACTCCAGAAGTTCAGCTGGGTTAGATCAACTCTGAAGAAATATTTCAATGTTTATATACAAATTCTCACCCAGTCTTAGTTTTGCAGACTGCCCATGTCTGGTCTATGAAGGGAGTGACTCGAGCATGAAAAGGAAAGATAGATAATACCTACGGCATCATCAGATTTGTCTCTTGCCAGATGGTATCATTCTTATGGAGCTGCTTTCTTAACTGGACCTTGCCCAGGCTGGGCTTCTATCCATGCAGTGAGATATCAGATCTTTATGCTCAGAAGAAAAAATTCTGGAAAATTTGGAAGGAATCCATCTAATAGGGTCACAGTAACATAAGCAGCCTCAGTCATGATCCTGGAAGGTAAATGGAAGTTTTCAGGCCTCTTTACACTCCCTAATCCCTAGTTATGTTTCTTTTGCCAAAAATCTACTTGGGGAAGACTATTACTGGCCCAAATCATCATCCAGTGCCTAGATTCTTGGCTATACTGGGTGGGACTTCTCTTGGGTGGGGCTGAAAAATTGGACAAGCAATAGTTGTGATCATCACTACATGCAGAATGAGTGTGTTTTCCTTTCTTACATTGTCTTCTCCGGAGACTCAGACATAAACAAATGTCAGCCATCCAAGAAAGTAAAGGTTTAAAAACCCCGGTTCGTATGCTTAAATACACATCCATGCAATATTGATTAAAACATTTTTTTCAAGAAAGAAAATTCTAGTTTTATAGTCTGTAAATAACAAAGCCATACATTTTAAAACATTTTTGGGGGCCTAACTTGTGGGGGTAAGTTCTTGATTTGTGAAAATGCATAGCAGAGAGGGAAAAAAGAAAGCCCATTTTAGATTCGAATTACAAATGAGTCATTCTTTAAACTCTTGATGTCCTCTGTGACCTGTGCTACCCTTCGATTTCGGGTAAGCCAGTAAAAGAGTTGCAAAGGTTGAGCATTTAGTACCATTATTTTATACTTACACGTATTCTATTTTCTTCACTGTTACCTTTCTACAAGCGCTGTTCTAGGTTCGGATATACAGACTATGTCTCTCCTCACTAGATAGTATTTATATTCTAGGTTCTGAGAGAGACCACGATCAAATAAACAAAGAAATATAACAGTTTCCAATAATAATAGAGCTTTGAGGAAAATTGTCGGATAATGTGATAGAGAGTGACCGGGAGATGACGATGTCACTTCGGGTAGCATCGTTGGGAGACCTGTCTCAGTGAAGGTGACCTCAATCGCGAGAAGAAACTACCCATGGAGAAGAATGCTTTAGGCAAAATAAAGAGCGACAAGTAATGATCACGAAATGGCAACAAGCCTGTCTTGGTTGAGAAACAGAAAGAATTCCAGTGTGTAGGGTAATAAGAAAGAAAGATAGAAGTTCAGCAAGAAGTCATGGGAACAGACAGAAGGCAGATCTTATAGGACCCTGTGGAGCTCAATATGCTAAGGTCAGATTTTTGAAAGCTTCTAAGCAGACAAGTGACACGATCTCACACTGATTGCTCCATGGAAAAAACATAGAAGAGTGAGAGTGGATGAAAGATAGATAAATGAGTCTGACAATAAGCACAGGATGATGGCAGATGTGGCTGGGGTGGCTGCAATAAGGGGGAAGAGAAGTATGTTCACTAGGATTCAGGTTACTAAGTTGATGTCCGCCATGGTAAAAATCTGAATGTCTCCTTCTAATGTTCAGAGCTAATAACAGGGACTCAGATATAAAGAGTTTTCCAAAATTCCCAATGGCCTTTCCTTTCTGTTATTTTTATCCATCCCAACAGCCCTATGAGGTGGGCAGCAGGGGAGTTCTTTTACTTTTACAAATAAAGAAGTTGATGTGTCCACTAAGAGTCAACCAGAATACAGTGGAGCCAGGACTTGAGTCTATCTGGTGACGATGTCATGCTCTTCCTAATGGCTCACCTACCTCATTTTAGACATTCTGAAGCACTTGTTTTTTCAGACACAAAATCATATTGTGTTCCTCTGGAAGTCAGACCATACTGGGCAGTTATAACAGTTTACCTGCTATATCTCTAAAGAAGAAGGTCGCGAATTCATAGAAAAAAACCTTAAGGTTGTATAAAAGCCAACAAATGGGTGGGTTAAAATTCATTTTAGAGAAGTAAAATTCCTTGGTTTTTGCATTACGTGTCCCAGCCCTTGGTCAGGTGGTCTGCTGAGGGTTGCGGGAAGGGGGGGTGGGGCGCGAGACAAATGAAAGATCAAAAGGAGAAAGGAACACTAATGAAAATTGTTGTTTAAGAAGGAAAGGAAATTTTATTAAACTCCTACTATGTGGCAAGGATTTTTTCTAGTTGTTTTCATATGCTATCTTGATTATACAATAACTCTGAGAGGTTAGTGTCATTCCCATTATTGTACAGATGAGGAAAATAATGCTCAAAGAAGAGTCATTTTTTCCAAGTTTACACAGCTAAGTAGGGGAGCCATAGTTTGGATAGACGTCATTCTGCCACCAAAGGCAGACATACAGAGTCAGAACTCCAGAATTGTTCTGGCCTCACGCGCCTCCAAAGCTGGGTAACATGGCAACCATTTGTTTCAGGATGAGAACTTTAGAAACTTCATTTTTGGACATGATATGGTATTTCTTAATGGTGCTAAAATTTTCAGGTACTGTGGTAGACTACTCAGGGTGGCTTTTTATTTAAAATCTAAATGTCAAAGGCTTGTAAACCTGAGAGCTTATAATTTACAACTCTTTTAGAAGGGAACAGATTTAAGCATAGTCTCAATGTGTTCACTTGCCCAGAAATTGCAGATTTGAGGTTTTCTGCATTATAAAGGAGGCCTAAAACAACTGGGTAAAAGAGACCCCAGAGTTTGTAATCAGCTGTGAAGTCTTGAGCAAGGCTCTAAAATCAACTGGGTTGCAGTTTACTGCTTTGAGATAAAGAGTTTGGACCTGGTGTATTCTTCCTTTCTTTCTTTGTATCTTGCTTCATTCCAGCAAAGATTTGAGGCATCCGAGTTGGACTAGAGACACTTTAAGTTTCCTTTTTACTGTGATTCTATTAACAACTTCATGAAAATAACCATTCATTTTTGGTTCCAGAAGATCTTTCTTCCAAGATTTTTATTTCCTTAAAATTTTCTTTTTCTTTTCTTTTCTTTTTTTCTTTTTTTGCTTTTTAATTGTAGAAATACATCTCTGGAGAAATGGGATGTGTAACTCCTATATATATGAGTATATATATATATAGAATCACAGTACACAGATTCACTCTCAGAAAGAAGAGAGGCATGAGCATATATATATTTTTTTTATATACTCATGCCTGTCTTCTTTCTGAGTGAATCTGCGTACTGTGATTCTATCCAGATCTGACTGAAAAATGATTGCATTCGATTTTCCAACTTTCTGAGAGTGAATCTGTGTACTGTGATTCTATCCAGATCTGATTGAAAAATGATTGCATTCAATTTTCCGACTCAACAATCAACTCAATCCAAGATAGAGAATAAAATGCAGCCTTTCCCTTGTTTATAAAGCAATTGTGCTTCCTTTCCGTCAGTGTTCTCATACGTCATCAAAGTTTTTCAAAGATGAGGTACACCCACTTATGGTGCATTTCCCCCCACATATCAGGATTAAACCTCTTGTCACCCTGAATAGGAGAGCTAAAAACAAGTCACTTAAATTTGCCTAACCTCTAGAGTGCAGTGCTTTCTGAGAGCAAATGGGTAACTCGAACTCCATTGAGAAGAGCCTGCTTCCACACCTCAAAGGCCAAGCCAAGTGAAGGCTCCTCCTCCTTACCCTGTGGTCTCCACACCTGGAGCTGATTACTCAAGTAATAAGGAGGTTAAGCCAGGAGTGTTGTTTTTAGATCTTGAGTGAACACAAATTCAACTCGTGGTGTCCGGAATTATATTCCAGCATTACCTAAACTATATAGTGCAGGATAATAATGTTAATCCAGACATTAACCAACATCCTTGTGGAAAGCATGCCATAGTCATTGAAGTGTAAGAATTTCTGTATGTGAAGGGCCTCTTGCTGATTCATAAAGTTCACCAAAACAGTGAAGGTTTCTGAGAATTTCTGCAATGCAGAACCTGATGTGTTACTCTGTATCTATTAAACGTGACTTAGAATAGAACCCTTTTGTATCATGGACGGACTTTCAGTATCCTGGAGTTGATATAGCAAGCACTTACTGTATTAATAGTTCTTCCTTCCAAACACAAAGCCTGGTATAGAGTAGACACCTAACAAATATTTTTGAAAATCAAATAAGTACGTGAGTGGACGAATTCATATAAGTGAGGGGAGAGATATATAGATACAGATATGCAGATTGTACTGTGATTTTTTTTATAGAAACACATTTAACATCACCCAACTCGTGTTTATTGAGCTCCTGCTGTGTGAGAGGTCTTTCTTGCACTAGGTTTTGAAGACCTTACAATCTAGTACAAGATGATGGTCACACAATATCATATGTGGAAGAGAGACAGCTAAAGGTAAGCATAAGGTACTATGGAGTACGGGTAGCAGGAGTGGCAGGGAAGATTTCTGGAGAAGGTAATATCTGAGTTGAGCCTTAAATAACAAATGAGTTAGACATTCAAGGAGGTGGCTCCAAAATATATACAACATGCATGCATAAGAAAGTCTTTGCACATGCTGCATTTAAGCAATTATTAAGCACACATGCACTTACATATTTTATATTTTGAAGATGAAACAACAGTACTAGAAATGCTTTTGTTCAATGAGAGGATTAGTTTTGTAATCCAGGAAACAAGATAAAATGGGAACACGTGTCAACAATCCACATCCAAATTACATCAAGGAAACTGTAAACCACAAACAGAAGTAGGAAATGTAGCATTTAACATTTAAGTTAGTAAATTAAAAATGTAATTTTTGTCAGGGTCTGTGCATGCTCATTATAGAAATTTAAGTGAGCTGCCACTCTACTTTTCTCACGACTGAAAAACAGCCTCCTACCTATATTTTCCTTTCCCTAAACTGATGAAATCTCCACCATCTCTGGCTTTTCTCCTAAATTATAACAAGCCTAACTGGAGGTGAAGGAATTATTTATCAGTGAAAAGCTGGGAGTTTGACTTCTATATCTATATCTATATCTATATCTATATGTATGTATATATATATAATTCTGACCTTATTTCTCAACCTATGCTGGGAATTTCATTCCCTTACTCATTTATTCGGTCTACAACATTTTATTGAGTTTCCATTCAGTGACAAGCTATGTACTAAGATGAAAGGATGAAATGCTGACACAACCTCACACATTTCCTTCTCCCATTGAGCATATCCTCTAATAAGAGACACAGATATTCACAGAGATGAAAATAAAAAAAAATAAACAAGCATCAAAGATGTTCTATGAGTGAAGGCAGTAAAGGGATGAAGCTGGCCGTGGTACTTGTAGGAAGTACCCTGAGGCAGTGATGATTGAACTGGGGATGAAAGTTCACTAGAAAAGGTGGTGGTGGGAAGGAAGTGGGGTTGGCAAAAGCTTCTGGAAAAGCACACAGGAAGGTAGGAGCATGGCTTGCTAGAAACACTCAAAGAATTCCTTAGAGGCCGGCATAATTTCTTATTTGTTAAATCCCGGCAAATCTGGCGCATCATCACACTCAAAAATTGTTTGTTGAATGAATCCCTTCACTTGGTAGATGGAGGCATCAGCCCACTGCCCATAGCAAAAAGAAAGTGTAGTCCTCACACTCCAAAGCTTTTCCTGCAGTAAAGCTCCAAGAATGCCATACATTTTCCTAAAAGAAAATGCACTGCTTGAGTCCATTCTTCCTTATTCTTTTATGTATTTTCTTTTTATTCACCAAATTTTATTAAACACCTGACTGTGCTCGTCACCACAGAGGATTCAAAAATGATGAAAACATAGCCTTAGGTTGAAAAACCCTTTTATCTAACCAGGATATCATGTGCATCGATAGTCATAACACAGGACATAAGAAAAAGTCTGGGCTGCATGGCAGAGATAAAATGAAATATTATAAGAGAGAAGGGGAATGAGAGAACTCTTTAAGTTGAGATATTTGGGGAAGAAGATAGTAGTAAAGTTATACTTTGAATTAGGATATAAAAAATTTTTGACAAGTAGATAGTTGGGGTGGCAGGGAGATGGGAAAAGCCATTTCAGGTTGACAGTAAAATGTTCTTAAAGATTTAATGTTGTTATCTTGTTGAAAATGAGATGAAGTTAAACATTTGCGCAGTCATTCCTCGGGATTGGGGGTTGGGGGAGTTGTTTCCAGGACCCCCTCAGACACCAAACAGCAAGACGCTCAAGTCCCTTATATAAAATGGCGTACTATTTACATGTAACTTATGTACATCCTCCTGTATACTTTAAATCATCTCTAGATTATTTATAACACCTAATATAATGCAAATGACATGTACATAGTTGTTATACTATGTTGCTTAGGAAATAATGACGACAAAAAAAGTCCATACATTTTCAGTGCGGATGCAGCCATCAAAGGCCTAACTATGTGCTGTACATCAGCAACGTACCAATTTTTTTCAAATATTTTTCCCAACCCAGTTTGTTGAATCCTCAGATGCAGAACTCAAGGATACCAATGGCCACCTATAGTCAGAGTTAAGCCTTAGAAGGATAATTTAAACAGAAGTATAGATAACCCATTGGATTAGACAAATGGGGAAAAGAGAGGCAGTTAAGAGATGTTTTTAACAGTTTAGGTAAGAGACACAAAACATCTTAGCTATGAGAGATAAATTTGAGTGACACAGTGAAGGTAGAATCACATGGTGGTAGTGACTAGCTGGTTATATGGCAAGTAAAAGAAGCTGAAGATAGCTTTTAGGCAACTGGCAGGAGACGATGCCACTCATTAACTGAGGATGTGAAACAGGAGGCAGACTTGAGAGAATATGATGAAAGTTGTCAAATACCGGAAGGAAAATACCAATTTAGTACAAGTACACTTGAACCAAATCATGTTTCTAAACGTAACTGTTTCTTTGGGATGTTCAAATTCTAACCACCAAAACTTCAGTCTGCAATAACGTTAGCACCCCATTCAAAAATATCTTTATGTGCTGTGGTCTACCAAATTTAGTTTAAACACCCCATTCTAGCATTTCTCTCAGTTGGATTATGGTCTTCTATGATCCACCTTCAAACTTATTTTCTATAGTTGGTTAAACTGTTGGTTAAATACAGCCCACACCTTAATTAAGCTTGTTAATTCTGTTTAAAGAATAGGTCAAAATCACATCTCTTAGTTCTTAGTTCCCATCCAAATTTGCACATCTATAAAGAATCACCACAATCCCACACTATCTTGAAGCCCACCTTTAGAGCTAATCGTACATTTCATTCCTTTTTTTTTTAATATTCCCATGCCACTCTTTACAGCCCTGTAATTTCATTTTACATCAAATGTTTGTGTAATTATCTTATTTCTCTTACTCAATTACAAGCTCTGGAGTATAAAGGATGCCTCTTGATTTCTTGCTCATTAACAGGTATTCAGTAAACTTAAAACCAGGTAGATACTAAAAGTAGAAAAGTTCAATAGAAAATGCAAATATCTGAACCATCCTATGATAACTACCATAGAAATCATACTTAGTCTGAGGAGAACATTATGAGTCCAGATTAGAGCTATGCTGCTTAAACTTTAATGTAAGTCAGTCATCTTGGGATCTTATTAAACACAAAGTCTTGGTCCCAGTCTGAGACTTCGATTCAGTGGATCTGGGGTAGCACCACGAATCTGCATTTCTAACAAATTCCCAGGTGAGGCTAACGCTGCTGGACAGTGAATGACATACTGGCAGCACTAATTTAAAGGGTTAAGTCTGACGTCAGATTGCCTGGACTTAATTCCACAATTTGCTAGCTTTATGATCTCCAGGTACCAAATCTTTTTAGGCCTCAGATTCTCACCTATAAAAGGGTAATAATAATAATGGAAACTTTGGGGACTGATATGAGAATTAAAAGAGGTGGTCTATAAAATGTGCTTCTGGCAGTATCTGACACATGGTATGTACTCAAAAATTAGGAGTCAACAGATTCCTAAAGAGCAGGGGGTCATTAAACTATGGCCTGCAGGCTTATTTTTGCAAAGCTGATTTTAAAATGTTCAAATGATTGAAAAATATCAAAAGAATATTTTGAAACATGCGAAAATTATATAAAATCCCAATTTCAGTGTCCATAAAGTGTTATTGGAACAGCCACACACATTTATGTACACATTGCCTATGGATGCTTTTGTTACAGTAGCAGAGTAGTCACATGATAGACCATACAGCCAGGAGAGCCTACATGGATATTATGTTAAAATTTTGCCAATCTCGAATATAGTACCAAGTGACTTTACCAGTGAATTACTGGGACTAGAGTGGCAATACTGGTTCAGTGGCTATAGTATTTTTTAATAACGTAACTATCACAATAAGGATTGTTAGGAACCGATAATAGGAATTGGGAAATAAGATAAATTTGAGGGATAAGTGGCAAAATGCAATAATTACCATCAAACCTCCTCAAACCAGGAAATGCTATTAGATGCCCCAACCCACTTTTTTTTTAAAAGCAATTATTTATTGTCCTTCTTCTGATTATAAAAGCCATACGAGATTATAGATTTGGAAAATACAAAAATGTATACAGAATATAAATCGGTCATATTCCCAATAGTAGATAACCAAGTTAGACATGTTTTTACAAAATTGGGATGTTACAGCACACATTGATCATATATTTTTAACATTTTTCTAAAATCCTATTCTCTGAGAATGTCGTTCAATGGGTAATGACAGTCCATTGTTTGGAAATACTGTGATTCATTTAACTATTGCTCTTGGTATCAGATTTTATTATTTTAAAGTTTTGTTATTATTGATGCTATAACAAATTTGCTTATGATTTTTCTGAAAAATCTGTGATATTTTTTCAGCTATAAGTTACTGTAAATAAACAACTCATCTATAATTGGCTGCTTTAAAGGGTATTACAAAGAGATTAGAGACAAGGGTTAAGACAGTAGTCTGTTTTCTAGATTTCTAAACCACACCAGTTTGGGAGATTTCTACCTTATGATTAGTAAAATTAAATGACTTCTACTATTTTTAGCCAAACATGCTTTCTTCCCATATATCCCATTCTTACATCCATACCATTACAATCGGGAAAACAGTTTTTATATTTTGTTTGAAATTCCCCCTTCCCTTAGAAAAAAACACAATAATCTTATCAAAAATATTTTATTTACAAAAAAATTAATTATACTATACATCCTATACTGAAAATACATTGAATAATTGCTAAAATAAATACAGGCAATTAATTCAATCTTTTATAAGAATGAGAGAATTTGACATTTGAATGTTATCAAAGCTTAACTTAGAACATAAATAGTTAAAAATGCAAACTCAAGTTTTAGTCTCATTTATTGGCATGGTGTTGGCATGGTGTTTGTTTCCTGCAAGCTCTCCAATCAGTGAGTCAGAGTCGCAGAATGTGATGTACCTTTTTGTATTCCGAAGGTAGAATGTGCAGCTTTTTCTTAGGCAAGATAGATGGAATATCGATAGATGTCTGCATGAAAAAGAAGCAGAAAGGCAGGAAGTACATAGTCAAACTTCTCCATGTGACTCCGCTTCATCACAATACGTTTTACACAACTACTCGTGTTCGATTGTGTTTTTAACACAGGTCTACACAGCACCAGCTATAAGGCTAGATTGGTGGTGTCAAAATTCAAACTGGATGACCGAGGCTCTGGAGAAGCAAAATTAGCTGGACTACAGGTACCTGGCTCATCAATTTTTTTTATGTGCCTATTTTTGATATAATTATTAAACCTTGATATCATTTCTACTATGTAAACATATTTATGTAGGCCAAGAATAGAAGAGATGAAAAAATTATCTGTATAATTCAAAAAAAGCTCCCCTAGAAAATAAAAAGATAGAACTTGAATCTGCTATCTTGAATCTATATGCTTTATATTATAATTTATCCGACTCAAATGCGGAAACCTCATACTAATGTACTGTGAATTGGCAAGCTGAAAGAAAAAGACAGGTGAAAAATGTTCAATATATAGGCAGGATTTGGTGAATTCAAGCCACAGAACAAAATGATTGACTGTGTTGTAGTTGTCCAAATTATACAGATAATTTTTTTTTTCCACTTTCCTTTTTACTTGACCTGGGAAAACACTGCCAGAATCTCTAACGATTATTCATCTTTGATACTCATTTTATGTCCAGTGCTGGATGCCCAGTGTTTTCTGAGGACTAGCATTCCCTTTTTATAACTTTATGAAAAAATTGCACTTTTCTACCCCTTTGGCCTTGATTTTCAATGACTTACTTTTTTTTTGTACACATAAGTATGTATTTTTACTCCCAAATTGTGACAGGTATATTAACCTTTTCTAAAAGAAATGAAAAAATGTTAAAATATCGAACGTTTAAATACTTTTTCACAGAAATAGACTCTTCGATTTTAAAAGGTAGAGTGAGAGAGAAACATTTTATTCTTTCTATCATGAACATCAGTCAACCAAGCTTCACATTTTGGGTAGGTTTTTTTATAAGTTTGAATTTTTTCAGAACCTATTTTATTAAAAAAAAAAAAAGAACAGGTGTATTTTGGCAGAGAAGTAAAATATAGAATATGCAAATTTTGTTTTAAAAATTGGCATACAAAATTTTAAAACACAGTACAATTATATAAAAATACAGCACAGCCAACGGCCTTTAAAATTTCCTTTGGCATTTCATTTGGTAAAGTTAAACAGAAAATCCTCCCTAAAAAAAAAAAAAATAATAACTATCAACACAGTCCATAAGTTAGGTTGTATATGTTGTAAGAACTTTTCCTTGAGTTTCCAAAATCCTTTTCTTCCACGATAACCCACGTAAAGCATGGCTAGTGAGGTATATAGGGCAAAAACACTGTTAGGTGGATGTACAGTAAGGAAAAAGTGCATAAACAAAGAAGACTTCCCATTTTCATAGAAATAACAGTTTCAATCTGAGTTTCTTCTTGTTGATGTTATCATTTTACTTTGGCAGAATCAAAATAAACCCATAGAAATGTCTTTGTTCAAGTCCCAGCAGCAGTGATAGGTCTCCTCTGGCGGCATTATCTGATGCCACGATACCGTACAGTCCCTAGAGGAACTAAAGTTTTGTGTGTGTCTGCATGTCTGATTGCAAACATCAAACAATGCAAGATCATACATCAAGCACCATGTCATACTGTTGTCCCTTCTTCCGCCTGCCACATTTATTGATGAGAACCACATATAGAGTCAAAAGCATGACCCAATAGCATAGATAGAGCAACGTTCCAACAATTAGAACTGTCTGTTTGGATTCTGAGAATGGCTTTTTAGATTCCTTATAAATGGTGAAAATCACACCACCCAGGAGAATTGTAAACCAAACTGATACTGGAATGAGTCCTATGAAATTAACAACGATCGTTTTCCTTCCAGATGTGCCCCACCCAGCTTTGTTTATCGTTGCAATTGCAAACATCTTGGCGGGAAGTAAACTCGACATGTACAACACCGAGTAGAGGGACATGAAGACCATGACGATATTTCCTCTAAGGCAGCTGGCAAAGGATGATTTTATGAGACCTACTAACTGGACAGTTAATAAGAAGAGAAGGATGTTCCAAATTTTACCCCGATAGAAGAGCTGGATTACCGTGGCAATGAGAAAGAAAGGGAAGAATCCAGTGATCACCGCTTCGTAGGTCATCCACAAGTGATGTTTATGAAACCACATGGCATTGTACAGCCACTCTCGGAAGTACGACTTGCTCCAACGGGTCTGTTGGTTTAACCATCTGAGATATTCTACAGGCGTTTCCGTAAGGCACTTGGATCGAGCTGTGTATTTTGTTGCATAGCCCAGACTCAGCACTCGGTTCGTTAGATGCCGGTCGTCACCAAAACTGCACTGGTTGCCCATAAATTCCTGATTGTACCAATCTTCCACAAATTCATGCAGCAAGGAGTTTCTGTACATCCCCAGAGGTCCACTAATGCACTGGACACACCCGAAATAAGACTGACAGGCCCTTTCTATGTTAAAAGCCATCCAGTATCTCACACTGCTGAGGAAGGAGATCCAGGAGTCATACTTGTTTAAAATCTGCAAGAAAGAAAACATAAGTAAACAAAAGATAAGCCTTGGCGAAAAATACCAACAAATTGTGAGGTTACTGTCTGGGGTGAGGCTTGTTATTTGGTCCTCTTACTTTGGCTTTCTTCCTCTTTTTGACAAGATTATATTTCATTTTCTCTGATCCTATCTTACTAGATTAATTTGATAAGTTGTGTGCATGTGTTGGGACTCTTTGATGATGAATATTTTTTCTACGTCATTGCTCTATCCTCATTTTGCTATGCTTTTTGTTGTTATGCTATAATAGTGAGATTTTTTTCTTTTAGGCTTTAGTTCTCAGTCCCTAAATTCTTCTCCCCAGACACGCTTTCCTGCCATTAAAGGTTTGAAAGTTTTCAGTCCTATTCCCTCCTGTTCTGGTTCATTTCCAATTCAGCCAATCCTTGGCTATAAATTTTCCTTCTCCTCCCCACTTTTTTGCAATGCCAGTGATAAAAGGGTTTACTCTGGCCTCCCCACAAAAGCTGAATTCTGAAATAATGCTCTGTGGAAAGGCTATTCAAAATTATCAGATTTTTCTTGGCAATATTTCTAAATTCTTCCCTCTGTCTCAATTTCGTTTAGCGTTCATCTGGATTTTCCACATTTCCTTTTTAACACTGGGTTAATTTTTGTCCATTGCAGTCCATTTTCTTTGTCTTCACCGTCACCACGCATATAGAGAATGGGTTATAAAGCAACACGGTAAATTTTAAATAAAATTTCAGTGTGCTTTGCACCTTTTGCTCAAATCTAATCTCATACTTGCCAAAAATTCATTTTAATCTTTACATATTTTCATATTCATTTTCCCATTCCACAAATTTCAAATTGCCTTCATTAATATTTGTTTCACTAATTGTTTCTCCATTACATAGCAGATAATGGGAAATAAATAATAATTAGTGAGAATAATAATTAGAAAACCCACTTATTAATTGCTTTTTGCTTGCCTGTCTCGCTAGTATAAATTTGAGTTGTTTCTCTTTTCTTCCTTTGTTTTCCAATTTAGATTTTTGATTAACCACATATTAGTTCTACTTTTAATTACATAAGTATGAGATATAGAATCCATCTTCTGCTACACTTTAGTTCATTTGCAACTAAATGAACTCCAACATTAGAGTTTTCCAGAACAGTAAATTATGGCTCAAGAAGATCTGGTGGAAATCATTACACATTTACATTATGTTGTATATAATTTATCAACCACTACAGACATGAGTTATAACTTAAGATTAAGCAAAGGATTCTTAAATTATTTCAATTTGACAGAAGAGGCAGTAAAGTGGGTCTAAGGCACGGCACATTCTAATGTGTCTCTAGCATCAAAAACAATACCTGTCACAGAGTTTATTGTGTAGTAAATGCATGTTCAATGAATCAGTGAGTAAGAGCGCTACTAAAAGTGATTCATGCAAAAAGTGAAGCCATATGCACCTGGACATCTCCACCGACACCTCCAACCATGGGGTCCTCTTCTAAAACTTTTACCATCTCCACAGATGAAGCTGGGTCAAGCATGGTGTCTGAATCACAAACCTGCAAAGAAAAGAATGTTAGAAAAAAAAAACTGTGAGTGTGCTCCATACAGTCAAAATTGGGCATATACATATTAAGCCTTTTCATCAATCAGAAGGCCTCCATAAGCATGTATCACAGGATGACAGTTTGTTATATCGTGGCCAATACAAAGAGCTTGTTTTCAGCAAGTTCAATATTTAAGTTAATGTCCTTGCTGGATAGAACAGCTGAAGTGATGTGTAAGTATGTGTTGGAGGGCAACCAGTTTGTCCCGCTCTGCCACAGATGGTCTCAATTTTGGTGATGAAAGTTTCATATCCCAGTAACATCCCAGTTTTTAGAAAACTTCCTGGGTTGGTCACCCTAGATTTTATTTTTTTCAATTTGGCTTAAATAAGGCTATTAGGCAACTTGTCCCTCAGGTGTGAATGATGATAGGAAAACTTTTATGACAGTATTAAAAGGGAGGCATACTTAAAAGTTATCCCCCCCATTTTAATATAATGAACAAAAGACAGAAAATTCTCCTACAGCTGGTTTTATAATTCTGAAGCAAGATGTTCATATGACCTGGGTTTAGCAGATAACATTGCATCAGGAAGGGAACTAGCATGACACTCAGACCACCTTTTTATTCTAGAGTATTAAGTACTCGCCTAGCCCTTTGTATATAAAAACAGATGTAAATTATCTTAAGCTGTTCTAGAAATGCTAATGGTTGTTCTTAAAAACAATCCTTATATAGGTCAAAAAAAAAAAAAGCAATTCTGAAACCAAACCAACTATAACTTCAAGAAAATTATTTGGATTATTCCATACCCGTGAACCCCTGGTAGACACTTTCATTGGAGGTCCAGGGGACAAAGTTACAAACAGTGCTTTTCTTTCCAGGCTAATTTCTGAACCAATTGGAAAATGAATCAGAAGGAAAGTGATGAGAAACCAAAATATCACCTTTATACTCATGAAGCTGATATGAAGAACAGGGCTTATGTCTATAGAGAAGTGGGCTTCATAATTTATGTTCTCCAGTATTAAATAGACTTATCAATTCTAATTAGCAGTGAAGTAGGGCCAGCCTCCCCTGCACATACAGAGCATGCTCCTTCTCAAGGTGTGATAGGTATCGGCTCTGTGGTGGAAGCCACTGCCAGCAGAAAGAGGAAGGAAGGAGCTGGCTGTCCCTTACTCCTTCCATACTCAACAATCAGATTAAGCCACTTACTTCCCTTAGGGAGGAGTGAGACAGCTGGGAAAGGCTACTACTAGCTTTTGCACAAGTGGGTTATACCTGTGGATGGAGCTTCTTCCACATATCAAATGAAATAAGAACTGGGATGCAGCAAGGCCTTAGTAGAAATAAAGTGATCAGAGTTGACATGTAATGAGCCAGTTTCACATCTTCATCCAAACAATAAATAACACGATTGACAGAGACTGAGATTGTTATTTGCAATTCCCATCATTTTGCCATCAAATCTGGCTATACTGGATGAATTTAATTAAAATTCACCCTATTTATTTAAATCAAAAGTAATTATTTTTAGAGTTCTTGAACAACTTTATAAAAATGGGAGGGATTTAATATACCAGTTTTGAATGGAAACAAAAAAAATACCTACGAAAAATTTGTAGAAAAATAAACTCTCCAAGTTGAAGAGGATTTGTTTACGTATATGCGAAGATATATAGATATAATATCATGAGTCCTCTGCATAATTAGCTAGAGAATCTCAGCATTTTTTAAAAATGTGCCTTTCAATTTTTCTAATAGCTATCTTTTTCTGAGAAAAATGTTAATGAAGAATGTTGGCGAAGACAGCAATTTAAATGCATTATTAAAACATGACGTAAAGAGTATGTGAAGCATCCAGATATTAAAAATGAATTTATTACCTCTCTCGATTTAACTAATTATATCAATTTCAGGGTTAACTTTTTAATTTTTAATTTTATTGGACTTATTTAGAAGTATCCATTTCCTAAATAAAAATGCATTTATTTATTTGCTTGTTTATTTACTTATTTTTTATTTTTCGGCATTCTGGTTTGGTCCAGCATGGTCTGTCTCACTTATTTTAAAGAAAAAAAAATTAGACGGCAGCTAGACATTAGTTTTTCATTGTAAAAAATAGAATTTTCCTAATACTTGGATTCGTACTCAAGCACCTCAGGCCTCAGAAGCCTTAAGAAAATTCCTCCAAAGCCATGTTTTGCCTCTGCCATGCCTTGTCTATCGCTGGTTTGTATGTGGCTACAGGGCGGGCAGGTCTGTAAGGAACATAGAGAAAGTGAAGGCAGAAGTTCAATCCACCTTTAGAATCCAACGTCCTGAGAGTTCATGGCCACACCCACCTATATTGACTCAGCCCGGAAAGGTAAAACCAGAAAGCTAAAATAAGACTAAAAACAACAGGAAGGGGGCAATCCAGAATTTATGTTCAAGTAACTCCGCCTCCTTGTGAGCACAAGCAGACCAAAGGAACTGCCCCTTAGAAGAGACTAAACTTGAACTGAACTTCTGAGGTTCTGCATATTTAAATTGGCCTCATCCCTCCCAGTTTTCAACAGCAAAGTACCAGGAGTTCTGAGGGAGACTGTTTGCATGTTGAGTTTTAACTGTCAGAAGGGAAAGCTCTGAGAAATCTCTTGGGAAGGGGTTTGCTATATAGTGGGATTGAAGAGCTTGAAGAAGTTCAATTTCTGGATGTTATTTAGTGATAGAATGCCAACTAGAAAGCCAGCATCTATGACAGTCTGTAGAAACATGTATGGTCACGGACCTCATAGTATTTATTTTTTAGTGTGCAAAAAGCATAACTTCAGCTCCTCTTAAAATCAGATTTGTAGGTATAGGATTTCTAGTTGTCTCCTTACCAGTCAATAACAGGTATGTAATTTCATGAATGTTGCTTGGCTATTTAGCTTTAGGCTAGAAACTGTATGGGACATATACTAGTTCACACAGAACTTAACCTCACATGGAGAAAAACTACAAGGCATGCTTTGCATACCGGAAGCAATTAACACATCAAAACGTCTTTCTGTCTATAGTGACCATATCACTGTAATTTCTAAACCGCATGCTCGCTAGTCATAAGATTTCTCACTGCGAGATATGGAAATGAAGTCACCAAATTTTGACTAAAATGAGTGGAAAATATCAAGACAAAAAGATAGTATTGGGAAGAACCAGCCACCACACTCTTAACCACAGAATTATCAACTCAAGTGCGTAATAACCACCGGCTCTTCTTCCTTCATCATCCTAGCCAAGATTAGGGCCCTCCCCTTTCCTAAATAGAACAAAGGGTGGCAGACTAAGGTCTGTAGGCCAAGTCTGGCCTGCCATCTGTTTTGATATGGCCCGAGGGTTAAAAATGTTTTTATCTTTTTACATATTTGAAAATCAAAAACAAATAGTTTGTAACACATGGAAATTGTATGTAATTTAAATTTCAGTGTCCATAAAGTTTTATTGGAACCAGGCATGCACATTCGCTTTTATATTATCTATCTATGGCTGCTTTCACACTCGAACAGCAAAGTTGATGAACTGCAACAGAGACCGCATGGCCTGCAAAGCCTAATATCTGCTATCAGGGCTTTCACGAGCAAAGTTTGCCAACCTTGGGACTAAAATAATTGGGTGTAGGGGGAAGGTTCTCTTTTCCTAAAATAAAAACAAGTTGAGATTATGTTCGAAGCCTCGATTTTAATTCTAGTAGGTTTTTTAAAGGTTGCCACTATCTCCATGTTATAAATAACAGTAACTGCAGAAAAAAGTGTAAAACATTAATTCTTTAGCCAAGATTTGCGTATTATAAGAACAAATCAAGAAGCCAATTAAGTCTTGAGTCCTTTATCTTCCTACTCCTATGACCTTGAACCAGTCATTTACCATCATCATGATACTGGATGACACACTGCCTAGAAAAGTACTTTGTAAATTACAAAGGATTATAGAAGTATGCTCTTAGTATTAGGTAATAATTTTTAATTTTTATACTCCTTAAGTAAACACATACCTAAAGAATCATGATGATCCTTACCACAAATGGATGGTTCAGTTGAGAGAATCTCTAAAAGGAACAGGGAACTGATTTCATATCGAGAATCTCTTATCATAATGAAGACATTCAAATGTGTCTGGAACTATCTACAATAATTAGTTACAGACTAAGTCCATAGTCTGTCTGTTACATACGTTTTTAGACTTAAGTCCATTCCAATTTATCTCATTGATCTTAAAGTCAATCTACCTTGCTATAATTTAAATAAAAACCTCTTCTAGAAATATTACTTATTCTACTAAATGCCTTTTAATTCTAAGACCCAAGTCTAAAATACCAAGTTTCCACATTTCACTATTTCTTAATGTTTCCTTTCAGACTGACTGATGGATCTCCCTCCCACTCTCCCCGCCTCCCCTCCCCGCCCCAATACCACTTCAAAGGGCACTGAGAGCTACCAGCAAGAGGAAATCTTCATTACTCTGGCTGCCTTCAATGAGGAAACAGGTTGAAAATAAATCAAGACTCCTTCTATTGCTACTGCCTTTATCCTTTGCCTGCTTATAAGGCTCAACCCTTTCTTAACCTGGACCCTTTATCTTAACCTTGACCCAGTGAAACTACTTTTTTCCTACAGTGTATGGAATTAACTTTTGGTCATGACCCCACTACCCAGCTTTCCCGCCACCACTGGAGTAAATGGAAAGCTCCTCTTACCCGTCTTTTCCCTCCCCCAATTTCTCTAGTAAAAGGGGTAGGCCAGAAGAAAAAAAACTCACAAGTAGACTCACATCTAGTAAACACAAGATGGTACCAGTCTCCCTGAATTCCTAACAGTACAATACCAGAACAAACACACTACTGAAAAGAAAACAAAGCACTACACGAAAGATCTAAATCTCAATTCACCATTTACCAGTCATATAAACTTGGACTATGGCTTCTTGATCTCAGACTCTCTACCTTCCTAAGCTTCCATCCCTCAGGTGAAAGATATGGATAACCGCATCCACCTCAGTAAGTTTGTTGTAATGCTAAGTTACTTAGATAGTGTATATAAAACAATAATAGCTAGCTCATAATAAATGCTCAATAAAAGGAAGCCATATATACTAAAAAGTGATAAACCAAAACCAGAGACACAAACTAAGGATACTAGTCCACTGAGAAAAGGGGTCTTTATTATTACTGTAAAAAAAAGCCATGACTCACTCAATGCCCAATAAATTTAGTCCAATACCCAATAAATTTAGTTGAAACAAATTGAGTTTTTTTTTTCTTTTTTAGGCAAGGCAACCCTTGGTTGACCTCACAGATTGCAAGGACCTTGTCAGTTTACAATCCCTTTTTTTATTCTTATTTTTATTTTTTTACACCTACAACACCTGGTCTTCCTAGGTGGTCTCCCATCCAAGTACTAACCATGCCCAACCCTGCTTAGCTTCCGAGATCAGATGGGATCGGGCTTGTTCAGGGTGGCAAGGTTGTAGACAATAAATTGAATTCTTAAGCAGTCAGTGTAAGAGTCCCTAGATAGGGTTGCTTACTAGAGAAAATAAATAGAAAAATTAGAGAGCAGCGTGCAGCTGATTGTGATTCGTCTGTAACCTGGTGCACAATGTGTGCAAGTTCATCATTTAGCAAAGGGCAGACCCTGGACCCAGCAAAATTTACAAAAGTTTTTGTTGCACCTTGACTTGGTATCTCTTCATTGACATGGAACCTCCTGAACGTGAAGCTACTTAAAACAGAAATTCGTGAATAGCGAGGGTCAACTCTATTATGAATGATTTAGTCTTTTCTGATGCTCAGGGAATCTTGGGTACCTGCAAAATCCATATGAATACTTCAGGGGATATTGTTTTTCCTTTTATCACATAAACTGGTGGCGACTTATGTTTGCCACTTATATCATTCGTGTTTGATGATAAGAGATATTAATAAAGCAATTATATAATCTAGACATCAAGAGATATTTAAGTCTTCTGGTAATGAAGTATTAAAAAAAAAACACAAAAAGTAAATACAATATAATCCCAAAAGTCGTTTTAAAAATAAGGGAAAAATAGAAAGATATTTTTCTAATAAGGGAAAAATAGAAAGATATTTTTCTAATAAGGGAAAAACTAGAAAGCACTAAATTTGATAGTCTGGGTCGTGTATTTGCTGCAGATGATTTTAATTTTTCTCATTGTGCTTTTCTATGCTTTTAAAACTCATTACCATAGACGTGTTACTTAGGTAAATAAAAAGCTAATGTAAATACTACTTCGAAAAGGTAAAAAAAAGACGTATGCCCTACCTTAAGCCATATCCAGACAGGTCAGAATCTGTCCTACTTTTAGAAAAAGCTAAGCTTCTCCAGAAAATCCTTTGACTAAAAATTAAGAAAAATTTTCTCAATCTCTTTATTTCTCATTTCCGTCATCTTCTTTTCTCATTTTATTATTTTTCTTCTGTTTTTCTAGCTTCATCTCTAAAAGCAGCCACTAGCATCGTAGATGAATCTGCTACCAATGGCTTCCTCCTACAGGTTCCCCCCATATTCCATGTCAGCTTTAGTTATCTGAATGGCTTTCAAGCTGAGACAGTAGTCAGAGAGGAAGTATAGATGGAAACTGAGAGAGATAGAGGGAGAAGTAATGACTGATGTAAAACCATGTCCTGGACAAGATCAGAGGGTGCCGACCCAAAAGCCTGGGGCTGCAGGTAGAAGGGTTAACCTGGAGACGGGAAGTGAGGTTAGGAACCCTTGGGACTGCAAGCAGGAGAGAGTAAGGAAGATCTCAATGGCATTCAGAACCAGTACTTTTAATTCTGTCTTTCACAGGAGGCGAAGTCATCTGCTAGTAGTTAAGCAGGGAGGAGTTTGGGTAGGGAGCTGGGATAGTGAAGGTATGAAATAATAGGTCATGAGAGCACTAAGCAAGACATCTATTCAGGATCAAGTAAAGGGAGCGCTGACCAGTGCCAAAGCCCCAGCTGCAACTGGAAACCAATCATTTTGGCCATTTCTCTGCACAGCTAAGCAGTGTTCTCCAGCCAGGTTAGTAAGTATATGAACAGCTGGTCAATTTCTTCCCCTAGCCCCCATATTCTCTTGTGTATTAGCACCCCAATTTTCCTTCCTTCCTTCCCTAATTGACCTGAGCTCCAAGTTCCATCACTCAATCACTTGTAATGCTTCACAGCCAACATCCTCCACCCCCCTGCTCCTTTGTCTTTCTGTGGTCGCTTCTCTGCAACTTTCAGACCCTGGGTCGGTCACTCCAAATGTTAGGCGATAGTATATTAGTTTGAATCTTGTGACATTTCCATTTTTATAGGACACACATCATTAAATATTGGGGAATTTGATGAAGGATGGCATGATGGAATTACCTGGTTTCAGAATGCCACCCTTGTTTGAGCACCTGGAATAGACTGCGAATCCCAGGAGGATTACCAGCTGCTGCTCCCATCTGTCTATGCAGAGGCTTCAGCCTGAAGGAAGCAAAGTGCTCCAGCCTGATTAGGGTGCTAGCGAGAAGCCTACTCCAACATTTTATATTTTGTATTATTTTTTTCCTCGACAGGCACAATGTCAAGTTGTCAAGGATACAAACAAAATTCAAAACAAGAATGATGGGAAAAGGAGATTTGGGAGGAGCAGATTTTTTAAAAAAGAAGAAAACCCACACAATTATGTTTTGATTAGAAATGACAACTTTAGCAATTGTTTTAACTAGAATTAAAAGCAAAATATCAAAACAGATGTTTTCTCATCTTAGGTCCAGAGCTTCATTCGTCAAATCCTCTGTAACTTCCCTAGTCATCTCTTCCTTTAAATGGGTCATTTCATCCCTCATCTGGGCCTGAAGTTGCACTATGCGAATAAGTAAAAATGTCCTGTGTTAATTGAAACTACCTTAATTGTGGAAGTTCTAGAAATTAAGGGAAACTTGAGGTGAAAACTTATAAACTCCCTAAAAGGAAGATCAATACGTAGATTGGCATAAACTGATGAAATGCTTCAAAACTCTTCAGATATTAACCAAAATTAACCATGTGGTAGCAATTGACATGTATCATAATTTGAGTAAGGACTAGATGATCCCCAATAATAATAAAAATATTAACAGCAAATGTTTTGTTATTAACAATACGATAATTAACAATTTTGCTACCTTTATAACTTTTGTACACTTCAGTTATATATATATTTTTGAAATCATTGGTTTATTCTATACAGAAAACTGAGGCTGAGGGGGTCCTGGTTCAAGGTCATCCAGTTAGTAAAAAATATCTGGACCAGAACCTCAGTCAACTGACCCTAATGCCAGTGCCCATCCTCATCCCATTACACAGAGAGACCCACTGAGCATGGCTTGGAAGCAATAACGGCCCCAAGGTATAGGATGGGTCTTCTGGAAACTAAGGTTGCCCTTTTAAGAGAAGGGGAAGAGTGTCTCAGTGGATTTTTTTTTTTTTTTTAAAAGAGACATTTCTCCCTTCTTGATGGCCAAAATTTAACTGACGTATTTTCAGAAAATTACAACTAGAAAATTCACAGGGACCCTATTAGCATCCTCAAGAAGAAAGCTTCAATAAGAATTAGGAGAGAAGAAATCTTAAGAGTGAGAAGTCAGGGAATTAATGAGACACAGCCCGTCTAATTCTCATGCAAGCAAACACCATCACAAATGCTTTCAAAGGTCAAGTTGCAGTGAGTGAGGTAATGCTGTTTGGGAGTGAAGTAAACATTACTTTGGATTTGGAAGGTTTTTTTCTTTCTCTCTTTTTCATTTTCCTGTTCTTTCTCTCTCTGTCTCAATTTTGAATTTCTTAGCCTTTTCAATCAAAATTGTTCTCATCGCCCCCATTTGCCCAGTCTCCATGAAAAGCATTTTATAGCCTTCCCTTGGGCCCGCTGCAGATTTTCTCAAGACCCTTCTGCTTGGCAGACACTATTTTCTTACAAGGCTGGAGATTTTTAAGAGTGTGGAAAATGACGTTGAATTTGACTTGGCAGAACCAAGGGGGCAGAGAAGGGAAGAGAAGGGGAGAGAAAAAAAGGAAGGGTCTCCTGTTCAAAATAATCTTGATTTCCAACCAATAACACTCTACCAGTTAAGCATTTTCATAGATAGTCTTAACGGTTTTACGAGGATTTTTTCCCCTCTTTCAAAATGTGCTTTCAAACAGTCATGCTGTTTTCAAATGAACTGAAAGGAGTACTGTGTTCAGAAGTGACAAGGATGGGCTATAAGCATATGACTGGAGAGATACAAAAGCTGCTTTATTTAAATGTATGTTTGCCCTGGCAGGAATTTGGAAACCTACCTGTACATAATCCACACTTCGTCCCAGTGCTCTGAAGGCCGTGTACATCACTTCTCTTTTTCCACCCCATTTTTGCATGATGCAAATACTTTTGTTGGACAAGACCAATTGGGTGACATGTTGCGAGCTTTCTTTATGCGACTCCTCCGTCTCACCGGGACCCTTCTCATGAAAATTGTTCTTCCAGATATAAGTGGCTGACATGTCCCTGCCCATGACCTCACTGAAGATGTCCATCATGTAAAGGTCATCTTCTGAGTTCCCGTCGATGACCATGACCACCTTAATTCCAGGGTAGGTGAGCCTTTTCACAGATTGCAAGCATTTCCGTAAGTAGCCTGGATCTTCTTGATATGCAGCGATGCAAAGAGCAACAGTTTTGTTCAGTTTAATGGGGGTTTCTAGGGATTTTTTCATTTTTCGGTGCTCCAAAAAAGCAAACAGGCTTTGGATGATGAGGTGTGATGCTAAAAAGGCACCATACAGTCCAAAAGAGAAGTAGTAATTGTCTGTTTGGATAAACTGGTAGCCAACAATATAAGCAGCTGTGATTCCCAGGAGGAGAGAGACTCCAAAGAGTGTGGTTCCAATTATTCTCAGGATACATAGAAACCTCTCACAATGCATCTGGAACAGAATCAAATAACACTCTTGGTTAACGACCCCTGTCCCACACTTGTTATATACATGGTATCATTGGGAGAGTATTGGTCTAGAGGCATTCAGGAGTTCTAACCCCGAGTTTCTCACTTAACTAGCTATGTCACTTTCTGCATCTCGGTTTGCTCACCTGCAAAATAGCGATAAGGATATCTTTCTGTTTCAAGAGTCAAATAAATGAGATGATGGTACAAGGCACTATAGAAAAGCATAATGTGTTAAATAAATACATGGAAGCGTTATTTTTAGTGTGTTAGGTCATGTGACTAAAGATGCATTCTATGTATGTGGTCATAGCCAGGTAGGTGTAGAACCTAGATTTCCTAACGAGCAAGGCAATTTTTCTTCCTGCGCCACATTGTCCCCTTATCCCTAATACTGACCAGTAAAAAAATCCACAAGAGATTTTGCTAAATTGCTCATGTGTAATTTCATCTCATCTCCAGTGCAGATCCCTCAGCTCGCACCCTTTCCATGCAGCCAGCTGAGGTTGGAGGTCAGGACACCTGGATTTTACTACCAGCATTAACTGCTGTGTGACCTTTACAGGGTTGCTTTACCTCTCTGGGCCTCAGTTTTTTAATCTGTTAAATGAAGGATTTTAGACTCGATTTCTTCCAAAGTCTCTGTTGACATTTAAAATACTTTATGCCTAAGTATCCTGCACAGTCATTTATCAAAGCCCTGTAATTCTGAACTTCATTATTCTGTTCGGATAACTGTCTCCTCCATCCACCATCACTGACACTAGATGGTTAGACCTGGGGATCAGGAACATTTCTGGAACACAGGAGGCACACAATAAATGTATGTAGAAATAAATCATAAAGCAGAAATAGCATCATGCTTAATTTCATGAGAAGTTTCCATTCTCTTAAAAGCTCTAACACATTAGACCTGAAACACATTTCGGGCTCTTAAGAATAGTCAATTTTATACTTTTCCTTCCCGATTAAGGTTTTGAACAAATAGCAGATATAGGAGGACCCTTTTTTTTCTATCTCTTAAAGTACCTCCAATGCTAAGTATAAAAGAGGTGCCTGATAGACCTTTTTATTTCATTTTTCTTTTTGAGTCCCTGGACCCAATTTCAATATGTGTTGGGGAGGAGGTTTCCCACACATCCAGTAAGCAATCTCTGGACACCAGCTGGATGACCTATAATTTAACTCAATTCTGACACTATCTACCCAAAAGTGTCAGATTCTATACATTAAGGGTTCAGTCTCACAAGACTGCTCCCACCCCAAATCCCTCTTCAGATGCCAGTGCCAAGCCCAGGTTGTTGCCTGCACTTCTGATTGACTATAAATCAGAGGTTCCCAAGCCCCACACCTTAGATACAATTAATTTGCCAGAGCAGCTCACATAACTCAGGAAACTCATCTACTCACCGCATTATTGGCTGATTATAAATGGATGTAACTCAGGAACAGCCAGATGGAAGAGATGCATGGGGC
>NW_006439568.1:5758689-5819417 GCF_000325575.1 Pteropus alecto | reverse complement strand
CTCCCCAAATCACCAACCCGGAAGCTCTCCACTCTGGGATTTTAAGGAGGCTTCATTACATAGGCGTGATTAATCAAATCATTGGCCAATGGCAACTCCAGCCCCTCTCCCCTCCCAGGTCTGGGGGTGGGACTAGAAGTTCCAATCCTCCAATCATGCAGTTGGCTCCACTGGCAACACATCCCATCCTTAGGAGCTTTCCAAAAATCACCTCACTGTGTGCATTGGTGGTATAGTGGTGAGCATAGCTGCCTTCCAAAAATCACCTCACTAACATAACTAAAGACACCTCTATGGCTCTCTGCACTTAGGAAATTCTAAGGATTTTAGGAGTTCTATACCAGATGTACAGTTGACCCTTGAACGTAGGTTTGAACTGTGAGTGGGTCATCTTATATGCTGTGAGTGTGGGAATCCTCGAAGGTGGAAAACCGACTTAAATTATAGTGGGATTTTTGACTGCGTGGGCTGCAGGAGTCTCTATCCCTCATCATTATTCAAGAGTCCAACTGTATATTTTTTATTATAAACCCCGGTATCCATTTTTCTTTTGCCCCTAAAGCTTATTTTCCTTCTCTACCAAGACTGAACTATAATGAGGGATATAACTGGTATAAATGCGGTATCCTCATATTCAATCATTCACACCAACTTCAGGGGTTTTGTTATATTTACATATAAGTAATGCTTAATATTTTAAATTCAACTAGTTTTTGAAAGCTAAGTCATTATTTCTGCAAAATCTCTTATGAGTAATCTATATTTTCCTATTCTGCATCAAGACTTAAAATTGAATGTCCACATAGCACGCAGTACTATATTGGTTGTTACTAATTGTGTGGCCACCAGGTTGATCAGCTCCAAGAGGCAATGCCACATTCTACTCTCTGTAGTCCTACACTGAGGTGGTCCTGTGTAGATGTGAATCATACTCTGGGAAACTTGAGTGTAGCAGCTCACCAATTGTGTTCCCACCTTTGAATCACAGACTGCTTGGTGTGGCCGTGGTAGTCCAGCCTTCTGAAATCAGAGATGGGCCACTTTTAACAAGGACTTTAATAAGGGAGTGGGGCCTCCTACGATCTCTTTTCCTCTACAGATTTGATGCTCATATCAACAAGGTCCTAGAGGGATGGCAGAGCCCAAAATATAGGGAGCTTGGTCCTTAAACTTGATCCTTAAACTGCCAAATGGAAGGAGCCAGCCGCCAATCAGGAAACCTGCCTTGGACTCAGGATATCAAGAAAAAAAAATGGAGTTTTTGTTTGTTTGTTTATCCATTATGCATTCTGTATTTAGTTCACCCTCTGATATATAACCTAGGTCATTCACTGTGGCTTGGACATCAGGATTCGAGCCTGTGGACATTATTGTCCTTTAATAAATAGAGATGACAATACTCGTCAACCACCTTGCTCAGGAATGCTCTGAAGAGCAAAACTGGTGTTTGTGAAAGTGTTTTTAAAAACAAGAAATGCATATAGTTTAAAGAACTGGCTAACAAGGAAGCGAAAAAGAAATGAAGAAGCAAATAAAAATAAATGCAAGTTTCGCTTCTAGCACTTATACAGGACACCGTAATATGTAACACATGAGCCTGATAAAGGCAATCACACAAACGGAAAGTTCAAACTTCTGGGGAATGGTAAAATGCTGAGTTTTCAGTGAAAGGCAAGAGAGCACAGCATCCCTTGTTAATTAAAACAGCTGGTGGGATGCTGAAAACTCCCCAAGGGTGCATTAGCCAATGCCTAAAGGTGCTGGGAACACCAGACTTGGAACTTGTCCGTGTCCAAGACGTGAGTCATTCTCACAAGAGTGAAAAATTTCAAGGAGACTAAAACCCTCTGCCAAGGAGAAGCTGAAGTGTGTGTTTCACTTGTGTTTAAAATCACCATAGCCAGCAAAAGAACTGCCTGCTATTCTTTTTCCATTATTCATATTTTCCTTGCTTTTATCAGCACGTGGACAGAAAGTGTTCACATAGCATCTGCTGGCCACAGCTGAAGTGGAAACACCCTCTTACATCATAGGAGTCTACAGAATGTCCTTTTGAAGCCTGGGAAAAGTTGCTAGTAACTTGCAGCGATGTGGCTAGAATTGAACCTTTATATTTCTGCTAGTTACTGCATTTTTGCCTAGTATTACATACATAGCATCTCAGTCCAGGTCAAAGGGCAAAAGGCACATTTCAGAGCCAGCTTTACTGAGGGAATACATTGATCTCAGGCAGTGACACACAAGACATGTTTCTTTATAATTTCCTCTGGGTGATTTCATAGATATGGGCACCATATGTGAGACTTTCTGAGACAATCCTCAATTCAAATACTCTGTTTCATAAGCAAACTCTCCTTGTCAGACATATGGCTTTATTGTTAAATTGGAAAATCTGGTTAGTTTCATCCTAGATCACAAGATCTTACTGCTGGATAGAAAGATGATTTAGAAATCTACCTTCCAGAAATATTTAAAATATAAAACTTGAATTTTTTGACCAGTATCAGACTTTACCTATTCATTTATTTTTAAGTTGCTATTGGACTTAATAACAATTATTCACTAAATACTATTCTTCGCAAAGTTCTAAGCCAAACCAAGTGTTAAAGAATGATTTATGCACCAAAGCCAAGAGATATTTTTTATGCACAAAGCCAAGAGATATTTTTAAAGATCTATTTTCACTAATGTGCCCCAAGGACATAAACCTGGGTTATATTTTTAAAAACTATTTACTGAATACCAACCTGACATATAGGTGGTAGTTAGTAAATATTTGCTGAATGAATGTAACTTTATATATCAATATATTGGCACCACTGTTATGTCAGCTAACATTTATTCATCATTTATTAGGTTCCAGGCAGTGGGGCAAATTGTTTGTTTTGTTGACTAGCATGATCCTATTTCATCTTAATAACTTTAAGTGGTAAATATATTGTTAATCTCGTGTTACAAATAACATATATATATGACAAGGAAACCAAGACTCTAGTATTTAAATAACTTGTTCAAAGTCACAAAACCAAGAATAGAATCTACAAAGTGGCATAATGCCAGAATATTAGAATATTCTCAGTAAATATTTGCTGAATAGCTTTGAACTCTCATGACAAAATAGGCAGCACCTTTCATTTCTGTCTAATAAAACATGTTGTATAAGAAGAGTAGAAAAGAACTTTAAAAACTGTTTTCCGGCCATTATGGAAAATGGTGAACTGGCATGCACTTAGGTAGATACAAAACCAGCCAGTACTAAGATAGCTAAGCTCATATTATTTCCTGTATGGGTACAGCCAAAGGGGACGTGGAATGAGGTTATCATAAAGGAAGCTGGTGGTTCCATCTATGCAGTGCTGCCAAAATCTTGTTTTTCAATAAGAAAGGCATTCTTGTTTCCATTGGTTCCACCAGTAGAGCAGATATAAGTCTTACTGTTAGATTATATACTCCAAGCAGGATTCTATAGGTCATTGGGCATCAGAGCCATTTCTTTCCCCCTTGACCTTCTTATATTAACCAGAGGACAAGTGTTGGATAAGAGGGAGTGACAGCTGCTCTCACTGCCCTAGTGCAGTGGTGAGAACTGAGTTCCTATCACTTTCACAAAGTGGTCTTTTCTTGTTGCATCTGGGAAAAGCTGAAGTTAGTTCAAATTAGTAGAGTTGGCATCTGGGAAAGGCTACAGACATTAGTCCAAAAGTAACCTCTTCTGAGAGGTCTTAGCTTACTAATCCCTTCTAAAGTAACTGCTCCACCATGCCCTCTCTTGACCCCTATCACTCTGTCCCCTGACCTTGCTTAATTTTCTAAACAGTACAATGTACACTTTATGGCTACATAGACTTGTGTGTTCTCAACCAAACGTGTATTCCTGTACCAAAAAATAAAAAATAAAACCAGAGTTCTGGCGCATAGTAGGTACTCAATAATACATTCTGAATAAATAAGTCCATTTGGACTCAGGCAGTCACTGCAGACTGACAACACAGGTCCCTTCCCATCTTTGCTGCAGTGAAGCTATGCTGAGCCATTTAGAGTACCTCTCATCCAGCACTTCTTTCCTTTTTTAAAAAACCAGTTCCATAATTTCTTGCTCAGCTATCTAAAGATAATGGTTGTGGAGGTGGTGGGTACCAGACCAGTTCTAGAAGACCTTTCGAAAACAAAGTTAGAAAAGGCAAATAGAAGAAAACTAAAACACTAACCTGAAAAGATATATGTGCCTCTATGACTATGGCAGCATTATTTCCAAGAGCCAAGATGTGAAAACACCTAAGTGTCCATCAATGAATGAATGGGTAAAGATTGGTGTATTGGTGTGTGTGGGGGGCCGGGGGGGTGGGGGATTGCGAGGGGGCAGGTAATGGAATATTCAGCCATAAAAATGAAATCTTGACATTTGTGACAGCATAGCTGGACCTCGAGGGCATTGTACCAGAGTCAGAGAGAAAAGGAAAGATACTTTGTGATCTCTCTTATACGTGAAATCAAATAAATAGATGATAGATAAAAAACCAGACTCATAGATACAAAGACTGGCGGTTGATGGAGGTGAGAAGGTTGGGGGTTGGAGAAATGGGTGAATTATTTTTATTGTTTTTAGCTTAAATAAATTGAATTTTAAAAACAGACTATCCTATTATGATTAGAAAATTGCCTTTTGCATATATATTCTGAAATAATAATAATCGATATTTATTGAACACTTTTCATACATCAGGCACTTTGCTAAGCACTTTAAAACATTTCATTTAATCTTCACAGCAAACCTGGGAGGTACTATCTACCCCATTTTACAGATTAGAAAACCAAGGCTCAGAGTAAAACACACACTGCTTAATGGTAGAGCTGATATTCACACCAAGGATTATTTGACCACTATGCCTTATTACGTCTTTTGATAAAAATATGCTTATAAATGTGAGAGATGATACCAGTTTACTGCTCTAGACAGAAGCGATTTGTTCCACGTTTCTGGGAAATGGGGAAACTAAAGTTTGCTTTGTCAGGTAATCTTAACTATCTTTTAGATTTTTTTTCTATTGCCCAAAGTCCCAAATAATAGAAACCTAATGAGAATTAATTCTTCACTTGTTGAATCCTTTCTTAGGACTAAAATTGAGATTAACTTAATGACTCTCCCTTGAGATAATATAAATATCTAGCAGACTTCAGTTTCTTGTTTTAGAATTCAAAGATCACTTGATTGTGCTGGAAAAAAAAATATCACAGTCCTTTTTGAAGTGCATCCTTGGGGCAGCTAACTAGCCTCTACAGTGTAACTAAAGGAACAATTACAAGAATATACCCTCACACATAAATTTCCCCAAGTATTCTTTTTGCATTTTATTTTATTATTACTGTCAAGTATACAGTACATTGGTTATCCCCAATTATTTTCAAAACAGACATTTCTCAACCGTTCTTCACTGTCTTATCAGAACATTAAGACTTTTTTCCTTTGTATTTTATCATTTTGGGTAAGGATTTTAAAATTTTTCAACATGACACTTCAGGATAACCTGCAATTTCAGCAACTGTTTTGCACACATGCACTATAGATATCTGTACTAAATTAATTTCAATAACTAGTCACAATTTTTTTCCTAACAAAAAATAAAGTATTAAGAAAAACCACAGATTTTGATTCATTCCTACCCAATTTTAAGTTCCAGGTAAAACTTAGAAACTCTTGCTTTTCTCAGAAATCTATTCCTTTCAGTCAAATGCTAAGCAGTTCCTAGGTATGAAGATCGAATTCAGGCGTGAGAGGGAGGCGTGATCAACGCAGTACTGTGGTCAAAGTCAGAGACTAAAGTCTAAAGTATGTCTGATTACCTATAACAGATCAAGAAAATCAATGACGTTACTACATAGTATTCTTTCTTTTCAAAGTAAATCCCACCCAGGTCAGAGTCCATACAGATTTTAAACGTCTAGAAATCAGAATGCCCAGTTAAGGTAATATAAGGATGCAGCTAAGCTTGCCTTGTGGAAAGAACACACTCTGGTTTCCATGCTATGGGCTTTGAAGCTGGCCATTTTCTATTCAGTCCACTGCAGTTATCTAGCAGAGACCCCAAGCCACGCTTGCTGTATCTGGATCCAGGGCTTTAGGTTTCAGATTTCTCTTCATCTGCACTATCAAAATTGATCAATTTCTCCTAGGATGCCAATTCTCCCAACTGCCCTACTGGTTCTTGAACTTCACCATCTAGACTCCATCCTTAAGTTCAGTGTGGCAAAGGGGAAAAGTAAAAAAGACTTGACACGGAGTCTTAGTTCTATATGTTCTTCCATTGGCTCTTGGAACCCACGCTATAGGTCAGAATCCCACACAGCCATATGTACCACAAATGCTAAGTCTCTTCATGAAATCTTGCCTGATTTCTCTCAATCAAATGTGATTCATCCTCTATTTAAGACTCCATAAAACTTGACTAATCCAGGTACACAGGATGACCAGTTCAAGGGCATTATAGTATTTACTATTTCTTGGATTAAATTCCATCCACACCCCTTACCAACACTGTGACTGAGTAAATTGCTTAATCTCTCTGGACAAGGCTCCTTTATTTATAAAGTCTTCTTTGCTAGGTGGGGATGGGGGTAGGGGATGTTAGATAAAATGTATGTAAAGTGCTTAACTCAGTGCCTAAGACACATTAGACATGTGATAAACAGTAGCCATTATTTTACTTTTCTTATGGGTCAGTTCATATTTTGCCTTACCCTGTGGTTATTTGACGACTGAGTATACTTTTTGTATAATGAATTCCATTAAAACATGGACTGCATCTTATTCATTTTTTAAATAACCTGCAGTACAGATATATGCATTTAAGAGGCATTCATTCATAGCTATTTAAGTAATAAAATGTTTAACAGTATGACCTTGTTATATTTATTTTGACTCATCGGTAACATTTTTTCTAGATCATGGGCAATGCAATATATGTGATGTCCACATAGATGGCATTCAAAATAGACTTGACTAACTTAAAGTGTATGCAATGGGATGTTACTTATGCAGATTGCTGCTCAAGAGGAAAAGATTAAAACCAAGTCAAGGGTGATAGAAGTGATTTTTCTATGGCAAGCTGTCCCGCCATTCAGCTGTCATACCAGCTGCCAATAGCTCTGTCCTTGCAGCCCCTTAGTGGAACACAGCCAGGGTGTGCAGGGATAAAAAAGAAAAAGTGAACCCAGAAAGGGACTGTAGGATTTACACGCTGTTCTCCAATTTCATTAACCCATTGCTTCCACATTACAAGTCAAGAAGCTAATAATCAAATTACTTGCTCTTAGATTCAAAATGCAAACAGTGTACTATAACTATGCCAAAAGGGATCGCCACCCCCACAATGACAATTAATAGAAAATAAATGAATCAGTGAAAATAAATCGGTGTTTAAAAACTCAAGAAAAATATTTTAAAATAAATTGTAACCGGTAAGGAAACCATATGAGAAAGTAGTCATGAAATTCAATATTGTGGGGTTATTCCACAGACTTAACAAAAATGATCACCCAATCTGCCTTACTTTTCTAGTAACAATTTCTTATTTATTGCACAATTCCTGTTTTCCAGAAATGTGGCTGACTAAATATCATCTTTGCTTTGTAGAGTGACTTTCAATTTGATATTAGTTACCGATTTAAGACCTTGAATTTTTGAAAAGCTGCACAACTTTCTCTAGTAAAGTAAGGATTCAGTTCTAGGTACAGTACAAGCAACTCAGGTAATATATAAATTAAAGAGAATAAGAGTGATGATATCCTAATTACAATGCTGTAATCCAGAAATGTCTCTTTAGAATTCTGAATTATTTAGTCCTAAATTGCAAACACGTATACGACGTAATATACATATTAAAATAGGTACTTTAAGAGTTAAGCTTTTATTGAAAGTGTAAAAGAAAAGTGCCAAAATACTAGGAAACCTTGGATGGGTTATGATGGACATTAAACAAACTGTACCTCGGTTGTATGAGTACTCCCGTTTACCCTCTAGCAAAAAATGCAATGAATGCGTCAACTTGCACGACACACAGGAATGAAAAAGTGTAAAATTTAAGAGTTCTTTTCAACCTCATTCTGTAAAATTTAAAATTGTATCTACAAATGGTTTGATGGTCATATGTATTCGTTCTAGTCAATTCTAATGTACACATTTTAATTTAAAACCTTTCATCGGCATGTTTGAACGTGTTGACCTTTTAAATTTTGTTAAAATGACCTTTCTTAAATTTCACAATCCCTCTGAACACCTTCCAAGGTACGTTATCACGTGCCTTCACGGCAACGAGTAATCTGGAGTGGAGGGAACCTTGGAATCTACAATAAGCTGTAAAGTTTCCCGTCTGGTCAACTGCCTCACTTCTCCAGCTACGCCCAACCAAGAACTTCCTTCGCTTCACTCTCTAACACTGAGCTGAAACTCTACATATACTCAGGCCTCGAGTTCGGGGGAAGCCCTTTCTGGCCAATCAGGGTTCCCCAAGCTATTGCGTCACACCTCCCCTCTGAGCGTTACGTCAAAGGCAATCCCAGCCAGCCACGTGGGTTGGAGGAGTGTAGCGTTTCTGGGCAGCTGTTTGGGAGACACCCGGCGGCAACGGTCCCCAAGGGCGGGGAACTGGGCAGGGACAGGGCTCCTACACGCACCTCCTGGGAAGCGCAGCTCGAGCAGCTCGCTCGTCCCGGAGGCGGGCGGGGCGGGTAAGTCCAAGTCCTGAGCGCGGGAGTGTGGGGGATGGAGCGGGGGAGCTGGCACCTAAGGCTGTGTAATCGGAGCCAGGTCTTGTAAAGCCGCCTCCCCAGGCACCGCCTCTCCGCTCCCAGCTCCTCTTTCCAGCCTTAATTATCCTTTCAGCGCCGTTTCCCCTCGGCTGCGTTTCCTTGGCTGGGGGAAAAAGCCTCCCTCGCCTCCCGGTTCTCGCCCTCACACAGACCCTCCTTTCAGACCCGCCCCCTGGCTCACAGGGACCTATTTCGGAGCCCTCGCTCGTGCTGGGCGGGAACCAGCGTGACGGATTCCGCCCCAGGTGTTGATTATCCATCCCTACCCGGCCTCTGGCTCGCCTCCCACCTTCACCCCCGGCTCCCGCGGACCTCCCCACCCCCACCCCCACCCCGGGCTGGGCACTCGGGACGGCGCCCCAAACACCCCCGCCAAGCCGTGCCCCTCGCTGCAGCTGCCGAGAGAAGCGCCAGCGTGCTCCATGCCACGTCGGAACTGGCTCCCGGGACCTCGCAGCTGCCTGCGCGCCGCGCGCGGTCCCCGTGCACGCCCTGCGGGCGGGCGGGCGGCCGGTGGGCGGACCCGGAGCGGCGAGGAGGGATGCGCGCCCTCCTCCCGCTGGGGTCTGCGACAGCCACAGCTTGCGTCAGGACCCCTGGCCCGAGTAAGGCTTCCGGAGCTGGACTGAGCTGGGACAGACCCAGCCTGACACTTTAATGGGGTGCAGGGAGTGCAAAGGAGGGGAGGCCGGGGAAAGAGAGGGGAGTGGCCGAGCGAGGCCAGTAGCAGCTGGGAGGTGGCGAAGGACCCTCCTTTTCTGGGGTCCCAGCTCTCTGGGAGCCCGGATCACTTTAACCCTTTGCGTTACGAGTAAGAAGTGGGCTTCTCCCTTGGAAGTAAAATGCGCTGGGCTGTTCCAGGGTTTTCCTCCCCATATCGAGCGGGTGGGGTGGGGGGCGGGGAGAAGGAAAGGGACGGGAAGGTAAGCGGGAAGGAGGAGGCTGTGCGGAATACGTTCTCCTTACACAGAGGAAATTCGTGTTTCCTAACTCGGGAGCTCCCTGCGGCCCCGGAAGATGCGGAATGGAAAAGTACGTCCTGGGACGTGCAGTGGGTTCCCAGGCAGAGGCTACCTGTGTCCCCTGCGAGGCAGCGGACATCGGGAGAGCGCCGCAGGGCTACGAAAGATACACTACTAAGCCTGACAGCGATCTGAAACATCCCGATTCTTAGTCTGTTGGAAATGTCGAGATCTTAAACTTTTCTGTCGAAAACTGACTTTAAAATGTGACGCTAGTGGATAATTTCTCCCCTGTCCCTGCCTAGTCGAGGGCCCTCCTCCTTCTTCACCAAATCGCGCCAGTGTAACGTACCTTGTTCAGCTCTTGGTCATAAAGTTGTCCTCAGCCTGTCTGTGTGGTCCCGGAGGGCTGGTGGCGGGCAGTTTCCAAAATTGAGGTAATAAGAGATCAGATGAATTTGAGACGACCGGCCAAAAAAAATAAAAAATTTAAAAACAACATTTAAAAAGGATGGGGGAGTCTTAAAGGTTCGGTTCTCCCCCACTGTAAAAGGAAAATTCACTACTATTCTCTTTGAAATTTCCGTTGCACATCAGTCTTCTAATTCTTAAAATTAAAAAAAAAAATGTGCTTTAAAAATAAATTAACTTTAGCTTTTTTTTTCCCCCACCTTCCTCCAGTCCCTCTCCCCTGATATCGGAAAGTCTCTTTTTCGTATCAAAAAAAGCCCGGCGAAGACTCAGCAGAACCCAGGAAGCGCGGAATCGGGAGAAAGTCTTTGGCTGGGGCTGGTTCAAGTCCCTGGTTGAATGGGCTGCTGGAAGCCAGGACTGGGTAATTCTTTCCAGACGTCTTGACTTCTTCCTCGCAGTCGTTGCTTTTCAGCCTCCTCCAACTTAAGGGGGTCTTAACTAGTGAGCTGGTGGGTGTTTTAATAGGGCGGAGGAGGGAGTGGGGGGTGACGGGAGTGGAGAAGGGAGGTGCGGACTGGGGAAGCCAGAGGGGAGGGAACTGGGAACGCGGGCGGGCAGGAGGCAGGGAGGGGGAGAGGGAGAAAGAGAAATTGGCCATTCAAAGCCTCTGAGCTCGAGGCCGCTTCTGAACTCCAATGAATTCAATTAACTTGATTGCTAATTTGTGCCGAGAGATGCAAGGCATACAGGCCGGCCGCCACCTGAGTCTCTCCTTTCTCCAGTGGTGGACCATGCCTTGTAGACGTCTCCGGACTCTTGCCCCAGTTACGTGGATTCTCTATTCGCGATCGGCTCCCCGTAGCGTTTAAGTAGTTTGCTTTAAGGCCAAATGGTGCCCTTAGAAAGTAACCGCTCGGGAGTGAGAGAGCAGGGAGGGTGTGTGTGTGTATGTGTACGCCGAGCCTCCGAAAGCCGGCTGAGACTCTTAAGCCGGCGACTGGTCCATCCACCACCTGGTAACGCCATTCTTCCCTTCAACTCAGAACATGTCAAATGTCCAAGCCTCCCTTACACAGACGTTCTCGCCTTGGGTGCGCGGGGAAAAGTAAAAATAGTAATAAAAATAATTTAGTATAGTTTTTAGCCTGGTCCCCTAATGTGAAAATACGCAGACAGCGGGCGTTATAAATAAAATATAATAATAATTTTTAAAAACCACCCTTCCGAGGGCTCGAAAAAAGCGCGCTTAAAAAAAAGCCGTTTCTAAAGGAATGGCCTTAAATGGCTTTGGCTCCTTGAGAGTCAAAATACTTATTTTTGCTATGGGACGGCCTTTTCTCATCTTCCACTGCCACCAGGCTGAAAAGAGTTCGTTTTCTCAGGTCCTTCCCCCCTGCCCTTTTTTTTTTCCCTCTCTTTGGTCCTCTGCAATTTGCCTCCTGATGACTTAAAATGGACAGTAGGTGGCACTGTTTAGGAAAAAATGAGAGTGAGTTTACAAATAATTTATTTGGTCTTTGGAGATTCCGCTGAAATTATTATAGGGTAAAAGATTTCTTTCTTGCCTTTCCAAGGTTCCTTTGAGGTATGGACTTCTTTCGAACTCTATTAGTCCTTGAAAACTGGGTTCTTTTTCCTTACCAGATATCTTAGACAATAATAAGTCAAAACCGAAAAGTCGAATAAACTGGAAGCGATGCTTTTCAACACGTCGCCCGGGGTGTGGTGTTGGGGGGACGTGATTAGAGGTCAAGTATTTTATTGCAGTACCAGGTAGTCAGTCAATCCAGTCCCCAGGGGCAAACCTGCAAAGTACTAAGCGTTTCCGCCCCCACCCCCACCCCCAGCCCAACCCCGACTGGGCGGTTACACCTCTGGCAAGCATTACCTTGGCTTGATGACTTCACACCGCTCCGGGGAGACCCACTTACCAATTTCCCCTTACAAACCTTCAAGGCTTCAGCCTTTGTTTGAGCCCTGCCTGAGGTGGTTCAGCTCTAGAGGAACTGGCTTAAATTTCAGAGCACCATTCCATCCCACTTAATCAGACTCCTGCTTCTTGATTTTTAGTTTTATAGTAGTTTTTAAATGATAAATTGTAATTTAAAATACATTATCTAACTTAGGTACTCTTACGTATGATGCGGATTAAACTGATTTAGGAGTAGAGGTGGCAACTGTGGTGTCAACTGTCTAGCTATGGGACCCCACAGGGACGCTTAACCTCAGCTCTAAACTCCCATGAATATTATATGTAATGTAGGATTGCCTGTTATTACTCGGTTGCATTTAACTGTTCCTGTGCTAATACTTCAAGGAATGAGAACATTTAGTAAAACTGGATTTCTTTATTAAACAAAAACACATTTGTTGTTTGTCCCCTTGTACTTGTAATTCATGGCCCATAAAGCCAAAGGAAAATGTTCCCCCACTGTGGATGAATAAAAAAGCTAAGTACACATCCATGCATTTCTATCAGTTCCTTCCACCCACCAAGCCCCCAAAACAAATAGGGAAGAGGATAACACAATTGATAGCCAGAGGTGAAAGTTCCTTGAAGGCAGAATACTGGATCACATTTTCTTAGGGAGGCCTAAAATGCAAATCCCACCTTTGATGACGGATGGTGTAATGCGGGTCCTGTTTGTGTGATCCTGGAAGTGTATCTCACCTCTCTAGACCGTTATTTCCTAGTTGAGAAATAAGAAAATACCTGCTTTACAGAGTTATGATGATAGAATTTGTTGAATTAGAGATTAGTGTGATGCCTAACCTCTATGCTTAGGTAGAGCTTCCTAAGGTAATGAAGTGGTTCCCAACATAACCATTGTAGGTATTCAGAAAACTTTAGTACCTTTCTCCAGGCTTCTGTTCTTTAAATTATTCTTGATATGCATTAACTAAGGTTTTATCCTGTGCTCTCTTATTTGATCTCACTGGTTCTCATCGTTTGAATTATTCTGTGCCCATGGATACACCCCAACCCTTCACATTTAACCGAGATTCCTTTCTGAGTCCCAGGCCTGAAGCATGGCTACCAGACACCTAGTTCCAATCCAAAAGCAACAATTAGGAGAGGTGAAATCCACGTTCACTAACAAGTTTTGGCACCAATCAATTAAATAACATTCAATAATTCATTTAAATTGTAACTTCTATTTTAAACATGAGCCGTTTGTATCAGAGGATGACAGATGTTTCAGGTTTTGACATCCTAAGACGTACCTTATTCAACCTATATTATGTTTTCAGCTATACAAGCAAAGAACTTAAGAAGTCGGTAGGAGTCTTACTTGAGTCAGTGTGGCGATCTCTGAAGGAGATCAAGTTTTGCCACCCTAAAACCTGCCTTTTGGGATATTGACTTTAAGCTGGTTATTAACAAACAAAACACTCAGAAAGAACCTTTGACCTCCCCCTCTCCCCTTTCCTGCCTGAGAGATTTCAGATGGAAAGGCCTGCTTCAGGGAGAAAAATCTTAGAATTTTAAAACCTTAGCCTTATTCGAATTGAGTATGGGTGGATGGGAGGGCTCCAGACAGGACCTGGTAGCTAGATCACCCGCTGTGTCCCACTGAAGCAATAATTTGCCTGCCGTGTATGTTCTGCTCTTCCTCAATTACCTGTAAATCACCTACTTCCTTTGCAACCCCATCTCCGCTCCTCTTTTCTCCTGTCTCTCTGTCCTTGGAATTTTCACGCTTATGCGAATGCCCCATGCTCACATTAAAATTTGATTTCTCCTGTTAATCTATCTCTGTCCATTTGATTATTAGCCCAGCTAGAAGAATTTAAAAGGTAGTAGGAAAAGTATTATTTTTTTGGCCTCCACACCTCCCTCATACAACATAAAGCAAATGGTCATATGTGTGATGGACAAAGTATGGAGAATGAGGATTTAGTACCTTTGTAATTCTCTGTATACGTGGTTCCTAAACTTATATTAAAACTTCTATTCAGTCTTAAAAAATTGTTGAGGACGTCACAAAACTTGTTTTTAAGGTTTATTTGTATCAGTACATACATATTGAAAAATAAAAGCTGACTGAAAAGTTTTTAAATAACTTGTTAATTCATTTCAAATAATAAATGCAATGACGTCAACTTAACATATTTTTGTGAAATATGGCATTTTCATTTTTGCAAATCTCTACTATCTGGCTTTATAAAACTCAGCTGATTTTCCTATTTGCTATTTGTGTATGAAGAACATATACTTCAACCAAAACAACAATTGAAATATATATAAATAATTTGGCCGCAAACATGTGTAATTGGGAAACGAAGAAGTATTTTAATAGTATTTTTAGATATTCTTATTTGACGGTATATCAGAACTGAACAAATGTGACCTTTTTTAAAGGTGAATTGCAATATTGAATCTAAAGCAATAGGAATGAACTTTGCATACTCTGTTACATTAAAACCCGTTGGCCTATCTTACACTTAAATGCATCTTTCACAGTCATTCATGAATTTGTAATATTATGTATTGATCATTTAGAAAACATCAGTTCACTGAGTTATGCAGATTTTCAAAATGTTGACATACTTCATTATTCCAAACATTTTAAAAGTCACAATTATTAAAATCACCATTGATCTCATCCAAAAAGTCTTCAAATATTGGGAAACTATCACGGTCATGGCAGCAAATAAAGTTCTCCAAAATTCTAACTTTCTCTTGAAAGCTCAGATATTATCACTGGCAACAAACATGGTTAGTTGTTTTTACTGTAGCGACCAGTGCACTTCATTCGTTCTTCAAGAAAATAAAATATCTTTCAGATACCCAAGTCTGAATTATAGTAGTTTGGCGGTTAGTTGTTCTTTCAAGTAAAAATGATATTCCATGATAAAAGTGGCTAGCTCAGCTCACACCTTAATCACATGAAAGCTTTTCCTTCAGAAAACCAAGGTCGCTTAGTGTACAGCAAGCTGTGTACTTTCCATTTCTTCGCACGGAATGTTAAAAAGACATATACTCAAGAGTTGACATTTAATGAAGCTAATATTTTTTTACTGCTTTATCAAGAACTCTCTTAAATGCAGTATGTTTTCTATTTCTCTGTAAGTGTGTGGAGGTAACGGATATAAAGATTGACAGTACAGTTTGGTGCCACTGCCTTATTTCATGCTCAGGCACTAGCAGCTTTATTCACCATTATTTTTGCACCATCGGTATAAATGTCAACAAAGTAAAAGATGCAGAGAATTTTTTAGTATTATTATAAAAAGTGTTGACCTTATGGATCCCCTCAAAAGGTCTTGGGGTCCCCAAGGGTCTGTATACTACGCTTTGGAAAATACTGTTTTATATTAAGCAAACCAAATATAGCAATATACAAATCTGGGTATTTTACTTTAAGAACATAGACAAACTTGCATATTGAGATTGAGCAGTGAGAAGAGCAATATCAATAGTAAGCCTGTCATATGAGGCATAAATATTGGGACTAGAAATGCTTAGGATGACACAAAGAAGACTCAGAGAATCTGACGTTGGAAAACCTTTACAGGGCTTGGATATCACATGTAAGATTTAATACGTTCTCTATGACCCTAAGACTGTGCACCAGTGGAGATTAAAACACAACATATTTCAGCTTCACGAACAGTAGAATTTTGCAAAGATGGAAAGAGATTGACCTGGAATTTAAATTTCCACTTCCCAGGTTGGTTGATACAAAGAGCTTTCCAGTGCCACAAAGTTAACTCCAAGGCTAGACTCTTGAGGCTCTAGAGTTAATTCAGACAAAATTTTGGAGACGGCATCGCCATGTTTATTACTATATTTGAAGATGGGGATAGAGAGTGATATCGAAGCATCAGACACCCAGGACGTTAGAATGAACAGATTGGAAGAGATCAAATTATTTGTTGCTTCATTGATTTAGGTAGAGAGGACAGTTTTATTTCTCATCAGAGGTTTTGAAGATCTCTATCAGAGTAGTAATTTATCAATCATTGATCATTTCAAAGTAGACTAAATATTATTCGAGCCAGGTTTTAAGAATTACCCAAATGAAAGGGGCAAAAATCATCATCAGACCCTCTTTCATCGTTTTTCAACATCTCTCCACAGATGAAAAAACTAAGTTTAAAGTATTATGACTTAGTCTAAACCCTAAAAGGTGGATACTCAAAAGTACCTGAGATTAATAATTATGATTTGATAATAAAATACACAAATACAACCACCTGGATGATTTAAAAGAAAAAAGAACCTTTATATTTTGGAAATATACCTTATATCACTGAACAAATTTGTGGGAGCTTTATTTTCACATTATTGGACTAAGATAATTTTAAGAATTATCTCTAAATCTGTCTGTGTTTCTGATTGGAGGGGCAAAAGTTACTTTACATAGCCTAAGTGACATGTTTATCACTTGCATTTCTTTGACTCAGATTACAGAAAAGGAGAAAACTAATTATCTTTGATTTAATTGCCAACAACTTTTTGTCAGCAAGGGTTTACATTTTACATGGCAAATCAGTAAAAGCAGAAAGCGTTACTCAAGGTGCAAGTCTGCAATCTAATTGTTCTTTGATATTTTAATAGTCTCAGTTGCAATGGCTAAGGAGAAGGTTTTGAAATGTCTGTCCACAAGCAGTTGCTAATAGTCTTGATTGCGGAAATAGATTTAAGTAACTACATTGTTTAAATAAATTTCCTTGGAGATTGTGTGGCATTTCATGTGATTCCTGAAAAACTTAACAAACTTTCCAATTTCTTAAAACCTTAATAAAAGATATGCTTAATTTTTGGAAACTAATTTATTTTTATTAGCAGAGGTAGTTGTTCAAATTTTCTAGGCAGAGAGATCCTTCGCTGATAATTTTTTAAATGACCCTTGTTACCAGAAAAGTGAATATGTACTAAAAAATTTTCATACAATTTTAGGGAGGTCACAGATTTCTTTCCCTCAAAACTGTTCATGGACAGATTAAAAATTCCCTTCCCAAAAGAAGCATGTGCAGTCTTGGGAAATACTATGAAACCCTAATTAATTAGAAACCACATCATATACTTAAAGATTTAAAAGGAAGACAGAGAAAAAAACTAAGCAACCTTTTATATTCTCTAATAATTCACACAATTTTTTTAATGCATCCATTTAGGGGAGGGGGAATCTCAAAGGAAATCTTAGGTATTTTAGAGAAAGCCAGTCAAGAGGAATAGGAATTTGGGAATATAAGATTGTTCAAGAATCCATTACATTTCCCTTTCTTTGGGCATTGAAACCTGATTTTATAATTTTAGGCAGGCAAGAAAATTCAAACTATTCCAAGCTTTCAGGAGAAGTCTGCCTTCAAATACATACAAGTGGTTGAAATCCCTGGAAAGAAAACCCTAAACCAATTTAGTAAAGTGAGACTTCCTACCTTTATCCAAGAGGCTTAACTCCAAGACCGAATTAGCAGAATTACCATTTCAGCACTTGAAGGCTGGTACCCAAGCTCTCTGTCCTACAAATGCCTTTCCAAAGTGTGACTCCATGCATTACATTAGTCATATCCTGCCTACTAAGGATGGCAGGGTAATTTGGGGGATAAAAGCAAGTGATTGTGATGCTATTCGAGGGAATTACATTATTCTGAATTATAGGAATGTTCTCTCCTATAGCATTTTCTTTCTGGTACTTTAAAGTTTCAGAGTTCAACCCCGATCAGAGTGGGTCTTAGAATGTAGTGCGCAAAGATTTCGTTTATATATTATGCCTAAGCCAAGAATTGGGACATATTTTGATCTTGTTCCTGACTCAGCTCTTGCAGACAGCACCTGTTGTTTGTTCACACCAAGTTTGTTGGGCTTCTAATTAAGCAATTTGGGAAGTAGCCTCATTGTTTGTTTTGAAAAGCCAGATGGCTCCAAATATCAGAGGTGAAAAGAAATTTAAGGCTGTGTTTCTCAAAAAGTATGGACTGAGGGCAGCCTTCATCTCAGATTCCATGTCCAAACTCCACACCTATTTTATCAGAATTTACAATGGCGAGTCACAGGGAAATGCCTATTTCGGAAGTTACCTCGGGTCATTCGCAGGCACTCTGAAGCTTAAGAACTTTTGCTTTAGAGATACTGTAGTTGAAGAAAGCACTTTTCTGGACTTTTTACCGATAGCTCTTTAAAATCAGAATTCTTTCCTTAAATCTACCTGGATAACAAAAAAGTAACAATGCCCTTTCTACAAAATACAATTGTGAATTCCAAAGACTGCCTCTGTTTAATCGTAGTATGTGTGTCTTAAACATGAAGTTTGCGTAGTCAATAGGTTATCTACTGGCCTGTTAATGCAGTGGTTTCTACCACAGGGGAAGCAATATCAAGTATAAAAGTGAAGGTTCTAGACTTAAACTACCTGCTTTGGGCACCCCCACACCTACTACCTATGTGATCTCTGGCAAATTGCTTATTTTCTCTAAGCCTCAGTTTCTCTCTGGTAAAGTGGGAATAGTAGTAAAACCATACCTTAGAAGTTCATGTGGAGAATAAATAAAATTCTCTATCTAAAGCTCTGATAAGTGTATAATAAATGTTAACCATCATTACTGGTGTTGTTGAAAACAGGGTTAGGCTGAAACAGGTGCCTAAGAAGTCACTCCTAGGTCGCAGTGCAGATGTTCAATTTCCGGTCTTCTGGAAGGCCACCTGCCACTCCACATTTCTAGATTATGGTCATGAGGAGGAGAGTAAAGAAATAAAACGGAGTCACAACAGTCAAGCTGCTGAATTACTAAAGTCAAGTAACTTGAGGCATAAGGAAATAATTTTATTTTTTCTTTAACTAGCCTGGGAATGTAAACTTTTTAACTTTCCAGTCCTGTGTCAGCATGCCTGGATATACATTAGGCTTCCAGGTAACCATCTGGTTACTCCCTGAATGACTAAGCAAAGAACATTCACATATTCAGGTGACCTGGTGTCCAGTATCCAGCCCAGCGGATTTATCAAGGATTACCACGTCAGACCAATGCAGGGGCTCAGAATGTAGGACTCAGTATTCTCAATAATCCACTTTTTACTCTTAAGAACTCTTTGCTTTTCTTCTTCAGGACACTCTGGGTATTGCCTACTTGTATTTCCACTTTGCAAACCCTAAGACCCTTGATGAAATCTTTATCATTTACTTTTAGCAAAGCCTCCATACTCTTTTTGAGTTGGTCTGACACTCAGAATTCAAAAAGTTTTAAAAACTCTTCAACTCTTCTTGAAAACTTAAAAGCTAGAGCTTTTTCAAGAAATTTCTAAAGAAAATCCATTTAATGTACTAACTGAGTACCAGCAGTAAGTGTGTTCTTCAGAATGAATTTTCTGTATGAGTATTCACAAAATCTTCCTAAGTTATAGACAGTCTTATGTTTAAGAAGAATGAAAGACAATTTAAAAATACTTCTTTGAAAGGGTGGAATGTTGAATGTTCTTTTTCTTCCATAATGTATTTACCTAGGGAAACTAACTTAGGTGGAGCGTCTGGTTTTTAGCACAGTCTTGTTTTTACACCCGTGTGTCCAGCTGAATGCTCTGAGGTGCTGAGAGGTCAAGTGACGTGCCCCAGGTCACACACAATGAGTTAGTGATTCAGGGCAAATTGAATCAAGAATTTTTATGTCAGGGCTTTCTGACAAATTTCTTTGTAGGAATGTCCAAAAATACATGGTTAACTAAAAATAAACCTTTACACTTCTGCTTTTAGAACAGAGAGATGGAGACATTTACTATTTGTCATGTCTTTATTTAATTCACATTTCTAAATATAATAACTTGAACATGGCTTCCCAACTCTCTTCCAAATCACTGAATTTATTCTGTTTAACTTACTGTATTGAATTGGAATATAGCAGAAGAGTTTTTCTCTTGGAAATTCTGGCCAGATGGAAATTCTGCTGTCTCTCCTAATTTCAAGTCATTATGTTCATTGTTGCCAAGTATTCATTCACCAAAATTTACTTAAGCATCTACTATGGTCCATCCACAGTCTTGCCATGAACATGGGCAGCACTGCTAATAAAGGTTCACACGCTGTGTGTTTTGCTAAAGAAAAGAACGCAGGCCCCAAAAAGCATAGCTCATGATAAAAGCCCATAACGCCAAATCTAGATTTACTACATGACCTAATGCAGTTTCCACCTTTCCCAGAAATGTAATTTTAACCAACCAGTCTGGAATTTTCTGGCCAAGTGCCAGTAAGGTAACCTGTCACATGGGCCTTCTCCATCCCCCACAGAAGGGAGAGGCTATCTGCACGATAAAAACCCTTATGTTCCCCCCTTCCAAAAAAAGGATGTCCCAGCCCCAAAATAATCCTTTCTTTTTCTCTCATTAATAGCTCCTTTACTCCAGCCTTCTTCCTATAAAAACCCTCGTTTTGTAAAAGCCCTCAGAATGCCCTCCCAGTTGCTAATTGGGATGCTGCTTGATTTAGGAGTCCCTTAATAAAGCCAATTAGATCTTTGGATTTACTCAGTTGAATTTTGGGTTTTTTTTTTTTTTAGCAGTCCAAATGCCTAATATTCATAAATCAAGTTGCCAAAGTAGTTAATAAAATTAGTTCTTTCTGCCTTGACAGCAAATACATCTTCGTAAAAGTGTGTGAGTCCAGTTTCCAATTGGGAATTCTCTAACACCTCAGTATATCAAGTGCAAGAACATACTACCAGCCACCAGCACCTTGTGCCAATTTCCTGCTCCAGTCCTCAGCCCATCTTACTTTTCTCCCCCAGCCCTGGCTACATCCTGTAATATGATGGGCCTTGCACGCATGCATTGAATACACCAGCTTGCACATTCAACCTCATCCACAGTTTCTAAAATCAGGCACCACTGCACCGTTTTTTGGAATTCTAACCTCTAATCCCAGGTAAAAGCCTATATGCTGGCTCCGGAAGTAGGCTCAGGACAGGGGCCCTTCATGCCTGGATTTAAGGATGGTTCTACCAGGTATATAGCAGGACATCCATATAAGGCTAAATTGTTCCACTGTGTAATCTGAGTATGCCATTCTCTGATTCTAAAATACCACCACTTCCCATTGTCAATTTAGCGAAGGCCCAGCTCCTTAATCTGATCTGGCCTTCAATTTTCCAACCTGAAAGCAAACTTTCCCACTTACACTACACTATGTTAAACACGTTAGAACTTATTTCCATCTTAGTATCTTTTAGTCCATTTGTCCTTTCTGCCTAAATACATTTTCCATCTCTGCCTGGCTCAATGTTCATAATCATCCTTCCCATTTATCTCTTACTAATGTGGGAAGGTAGAAACCTTCAAGGTTCTTTCGCTAGTCTAATGATTAAATCTAAGAGACAGATTTACAGGAGAAAATAACCAAATCTAATTACATACATAAGTATGGGACCCTCACATAAATCAGAGGATCAGAAACCCCACATACATGAGAGGTTCAGGGACAGAAAGTTAAAATGAGGTATATATGGTGTTCAGAACTAAGGACGAGGTAAGGCATCTTGATGATTTTTAGAAAGGAGTTAGGTTATTTGTAGGTCAACAAGAAGAGCAGATGTTAAGATGTTTAAACTGCCTTATAAATAGGTCATATAAAGTTATCTGTGGTAATGACTCTTAATGGTCAAGGTGCCATGTTGAAGTTCTTTAAAGAGGAGGTAAAATCTCATGAGCTCTTTGAGTCTTGATTGCCTTCAGCTTAAAAGAATTCACCTGGCAAAGTGGCCCATATTGGAGAGGCCAATTCTGAATCTCATCAGTTCGACCTTTGAAACTTTCTGAGAAGTTTCAGGTTCCAGAAGTTGGGAAAACAAAGTAGTCGTCTTGGTTTTCCAATCAGTGAAAGCATTTCGAATATAGAAGATTAGCTCTTACTATTGAGAAGATTTAGTTTTCTTAAGTTAGCAAAGACTAGAATGAGACAACATAAAACACAGAAAATAATTTTGTTAAAACAGAATCTTTCTTTTAGGAAGAAAGCTTTTCCCAGTATTAGGAGTGCACTAATAGTACAGAAAAATTTGTCCTTTTTTTTTTTTTTTTGCTGAAAGAATATTAAGTTTTAGTACACTATTGATATAAAAGATTATTTTTAAAAACCCTCTAACAAATTTTTTCAATATTATTCAGCTTGATCACACATAAATTTCTTTCTCAAGATTTATTTTTCATAAATTGTTTATAATTTTGTAACTTTTAGTTTGTTTCTTGTTCTCTTAACCATTCAGAAGTAAGCAGGACAAAATTATTTTAATTCTTCTTAATGAAATACATCTCCATATCTCATACCTTTTATTTTTAAGCCAAAACATATTCTATTTTTCTCATATATAGCGGTTTTTCTTCTTTTTTTTTTGTGGTTTTAATTACATATATTAGAATTTTTAACTTTTAGAAACTTTAATTTCTGGTGAAAACTAAGAAGTAAGCAATTGTGAATTGGCTGTTACACCGGTGTTTGTTAGATTGATAAATTTATAAATACATTCCATAATTTTTAGAAATATATGGTTTTTCATAGTACAATTTTTAATGAGGCAGAAAATATGTTTATTAGCAAACCCAAATATCATTAGTTCCTCTATAATAAGAAGTGAAAAAACAGATAAACCTATGTAATTAATGTTTCATTATTTTATCTTGTTTGGAAGTGATCTAGATATTCGATGACTATTCATCATTTAATTTAGCTAGGAAAACTTTAAAGGTTCAAGTTACCGAAGAGATTTAGGATACCATTTTTAAGTACACGTAAAACACAATTATTGCTAAAGAGTTTATCTAAAAAACCTTTTCATCCTACTTACATTTATTTAATTTATTTGCTTTTATGAATTATGTTGAAATGACTTATGAAAATTTTATCATCATGGGGAGGGATAGAGGTATGGATAAAAAAGATGAAGGGAAATATAGCCAATAATATTGTGATAAGTTTGCACAGTGACAGGTGAGCACTAGAATTAGTGGCATGTTCCCATTGTAAGGTATAAAAATGTTGAACCACTATATTGTACACCTGAAACTAATATAACTAATATAACACTATATACCAACTATACCTAAATAAGAACAAATAAATAAGAAGATAATTTTCTTATAAAAATATTGTGTCTTATATTCCATTTTGTTAAATATTTATATAACTATCAGCTAATTTTATTAAATAATAATAACATTCTTAATTAATTTAAAATATTCTTTAATCAAAAAACCTTTAAATTTTGTTTTAGATGAGATTTTACTTGATATATATCTGGTTTTCCTGGATGACATGCTCTGATCTAATCTTGAGTAGGTCAATTAATATTGGGTAATAAATAATTTTGTGAAAAAGAAAATTTCATCATACAGTTATTTTTCTTGCTGACAAATTTTGCAATAGAGATAACATGAACTTATTTGACTAATAAACCCAGATAGAATAAAAGTATTATATTTAATGCTTATCACTCCAAAGACATGCCTATTTAACCAACCCAAATTCAAACCAGCTTTAGTATCAAATGTTTCCCCAGTTCATATGATCCTGAAAAGCATTTGGGTTAGTTCTTATTATATTTTTGAGAAATTTTATAGAAATTCTTGTTTGTTTTTGCCAATTAAATAGAGCTCTTTTACAAACTAACACTCCATCTGAAGATAGAATATACCACACAACGCACATGAACATACAAAGAGACATAGAGACCTCCTAGCCTTCATTTTGAATTATTAGCCATGAGATGGGTAACAAGTTAAATTTATCCTCTCAGATGGTTGAGGCTTGTGCTTATTAATATTTGTGGAGAAGACACAAAGTGCTTTTTGGACCCATTTTTTTTCTTTCCTTTCTCTTTAGAACTCCAATGACACAAATTTTAGATCTTTTGTGATAGTCCCACAGGTTCCTGGAGTTCTGATCATTTTTTTTTCAGTCTATATTTTTTCTGTTTTTCAGACTGGATAATATCTATTGTTCTATTCTCTAGTTCATAGACTATTTTCTCTGTCCCCCCATTCTGCTATTGAAACTTTACATGGAGTTTTGTTTTATTGTATTTTTCAGTTTTAAATTTTCTATTTTAGTTTCATTTGTATCTTCTATATCTTTTCTGAAACTTTCTGGTTCTTTTCTGAGACTCTATTTTTAAAAATTGTTCATATGTACTCATAATTGCTCATTAAGACATTTTAATAATAACTGTTTTAAAATCGTTGTCAAATAATTCTACATATCTGCCATCTTTGTATTGCTATCTACAGATTGTCTTTTTTTCACACATTTTGAAATCTTCTTGGTTTTGATATGAAGAGTGATTCTCATTTGAAACTTGGACAGTTGGGGTATTACGTGATGAGACTCTGGATTTTCTTTAAATCCCGTTTCAGTTTTTGTTTTGTTTTTTTTCTGACATTTCTCTGGCAGGGGAAGGAGGTGTATCACCTCACTACTGCCAGAATAGACTATTAATTCAGATTCTCCATTTGGCCATCTTTGACATTTGAGGAAGTACCCCTCATCGCTGTTTGGTGCAGGTGGGGTTTTTGGCTCATCCTTAGGCCTCCACTGACTGACACATCCCTGGCTGGGAGTGGAGTAGTGAGTGTGTTGCTACCCTTGACATGTCCTCCACTGACACCATGGGTTGCGGAAGGGTGTAGCCTCCTTGCTGCTGGGCAGTGGTAAAAGTCCGGTACCTGCACTGATATCACTCCAGCGTGGAGTACAGTGGAGCCTCATTACTAGCCAATGGAGTGGAGGTCCAGATTCCCGACATCATCTCCACTGACACCTCAAGAAAGAGAGCCTCATAACAGCCAGGCTGGCAGGACTGGTTTCCTGCTCATTCTTCTCTGACCCAACCTGGCAGAAGCGTGGGGGAACTGGAGCACCTTGCTACGACCTGATAAAGGTGGGAATATAGGCTGTCCCTTGACATTTGCTGGCACGATCGGAGGTAGCATCACAGTTGTTTTTTGTTTTTTCCCTGTGGTGTTTGGCTGGAGGAGAGCAATTTTTGTCTAAAAGTTTTCCGTATTACTAGTTTGCCCTTTCCTACTCCTTTGGCTATAGAGAAAAGACTTCAGGGGGGCTTTTTTTTTTAAATTTTTGTTTGAATTTGTTGGCATTTTTGGGTGGCCACTTCTTCAGCTCTCTATCTGAGATATGTGACAATACAAGAAATCACAAGAAACGTACACTGTGTCATTACTTAGATCCTAAGTTCTCTAGCCAATGTGCCTTATTTTCTATACCTTTCAAAGTCTTCATTTGTCTTATATATAATTTCCAACTTTTTTTAGCTGTATTTAGTAGTAAAAATATCTATTCTAACTTTTTAGATGTGGAAGCTTACTCCATTTTTGACAGCTATTACTGTGATTACTTAATTGACTAAATTATACATAAATTAACAAATCCTAATGTATGTGTGTTGGGGGGGAGAATTAATGGATACATAAAAACTAACATTGTTTGAAATAATAGCTATCAAGTTAGGTATGAATGCACGAATGAAAAACTGTTAAAAATATTGAAGGTTTTTGCATTAAGATTATGTTCCAAGCATTTTTAGACTTTTTATTCCACTCTAAGGAAACCAAAACTGGAAATTATAGAAGTGGTATTGTTAATAAGGCTTATAAAAGATAGATGGCACAGATTAGTTGACTTATGCCTCCTCTTCCCCAAAATGCCATAACTGTACAAGAAAAGACTGACACATTAATGTGTTTATATTCAAAGTTAAAATTAAAATAAAACATTTATCATTATTTTTAATACTCAAATTTAACTTTTTAAATCTTAATTGGGAAGGATAAGAGAGATAGCGTCTTCTATACACTCCTCGAATTTGATTTCTTACTTTTAAACATCTTTTGCAATTAATTAGCTGAGCTAGAAAAGTTAAGCTGTCCTTTAGAAAGTTTAGATATTTTTTCCACAATAGGACCTAGATCATTTTCAACTGATTCTAAATGGCTTTGGCAGGTAACTGAGAAAAATCCACCTGAAGAGTAATTTTAACCTAACATCAATGCATTCGTAACTTACCTTTTATAATATACATTTTATGAGACTTGGTCTTTATTTTGCACGTGTGTGTGCATACACACACAGACGAATATGCTTTATAAAACAAAGCTAGCTATATCCTTGCACCTGCAACTTCTGGGTGGTAATTCTTGAATTACATTGAAACCCATGTGATGGAGATGTTAATTTCTCTACTCTCTTTGGACAGTGAAACAGATGCTGTCTTAAACTTCAAAGGATTTGACTACTTTCTGAGTTTCATTAATGAACAACAACTTTTCACAGCCTGCTTAAAAAAAATTTAACAAAACATACAAAGGAAAAATATCAATGAGTAATCCATCGGTCTTTTCCTTCTGAAATGTGAGGAAGTCAAACTCAAAACATTTGATCTTTCCCAGGAAACTGGACTTCACTGTATTTATTGCTTTTCAAATCTGACAGGTCATCCCGTGGACTCAGATCATGGTAAAAGATCCAATTGTATCAGGAGAAGATAAACTTTGGGAGATAACTCTTCTGTTAAAGTGTTCGATAAAAAAAGACAACCCAACTGATGATGAATATTTCCATTATTCTCTTTACTAGCTTACCTAATTCTGACTATTGAGTTTAGCTCAAGAAATACAGTTTGAAGAGAGTGGACAAAGAAAAGAATAAAGTCTCAGTCGTTTTGAGTATTTTGAAAGAGTAGGTAGGTTCTGAAGAGAAGAATTGATTAATGTTCAAACTCAAAAATTTTTAAATTTCCAATTGTGTTAAAAAAATTTTTACATTTCTGTAACATCGATACATTACAAAAGTGTTTTTTTTTTTTAACTCAAGATTCCTTATTTGTTAATATTGTACCCACAGTTACAAATATCTTCAAGAGATGTAGATAAAGATTTAGATTCTAAGCTTGCCAGACATGGATTGGAATACTAGCTCCACCATTTAATAGCTGTGTCATCTTGAGCAAGAAACTTAACATTTCCAAACTTTGGTTTCTGTTTTCATAAAACTGATGTGATAATAATGACCTTAATCGAAACTCAGGGTCAGTCTAGGGTCATGCCACCCTGAACGTGCCTGATCTCATCTGATCTCGGAAGCTAAGCAGGGTCAGGCCTAGTTAATACTTGAATGGGAGACCACCTAGGGATACCAGGTGTTGTAGGCATTAAAAACAAACAAACAAACAAACAAACAAAAAAATTCAGGCTCAGATTGTTTTTGAATTTCAAAAAAAAACGAACCATTTTTTTATGTATTGATTTTTATTGAGGAGGTGGTTCATTATATTCAGATATTCATTAAACCCCTATTTTAGCATTTTTCATGCACCATGAATAATACAAAAATAAATAAAACAATCTTTGTTGTCTATGGGCTTACTATGCTCTATAGCAGATGCAGATAACTATAGTGCATTATTAAGAGTCATAAAATTCTATGGACACTCAGAGGAAAAAAATAGATTCTGATGGAGTGGGGTAACTCAGGAAAAATTATTAAAAAGGTGATATTTGGACATTTTCAGTTTTTAAAATTTTTCATGAACTCCCTTTCCACTCTTTTTAGTTCATTTTTTTGTGGTTTCCTTTCTTTTTGTGAAAACTATTACAGTATTTCCTAATATGTTATTAAGATTCAAATGCTATATGGATAGCATCTTTATCAGCTAAGTCCAGCTTCAGTCAAAAACACAGTCAGTGGGAATGTTAGACTTAAAAGGTTACAGGTGTTTCCTTATTAAATTTATCGTTCCTAATAATTGTATATGTTTTCCTTTTTTAGTGGCCTTTTGAAAATATACTCTATGTACTATAACATTGATCTGTTTTAAGTATACAATTCAGTGGTTTTTAGTGAATTTACAGAGTTGTACAACTGTCACCACAATCCAGTTATAAAACATTTTCATCATCTTAAAAAGATAGAATTTAGAAGTTTCGAATGATAAAAAGAAATGCAGGACAAACACTATACATTAAATTAGCATCCTAGGGGGTTTGGGATGGTACTCTATTATAAAAAAAAATTAAGTTTTTCTAGTGAATCATATAATTGTTTACAAGAAATTGAATAAAGCCTCCAAATAACCTTATGCCATTTTAAGTATAATTTTTGCCTCTAAAGGAGTTCAAGTCAAGTTATCCAGTGAATTAGGAAACGCTTTGAGTGTGCAGAGCTTCTCTGATTTTGAAATTGCAGGTAAAGTATTGTAGACCTGTAACACTCAACTTATAAGACCATTGTGGGAATTAAAGAGAAAGGGTAATAAGATACTTAGCATTGTACGGAAGACATAGCAGACTCAGCTTCTCTGTATATGTATGTGTTAATATTTAATTCAATATCTGTATTGAGAGCGTGTAGTACAGTTTAAAAAGCATTGTTTGTGTGGCCAAGAGACTTGGTTCCAGAACCCTCTGTCTTGTTGACTGATGTGAGATACTGTGTAAGGATTGGAGCTGATATTTAATGCTTCTTATGAATCAGGCACTGTTCTTAGCATTTTACACATGTTATTAATTGAATGTTTATATTAACCTGATCACATATATATTATCATCTTCGTTTTATAGATAATAAAAGAAGCACAGAAAGTTTAAACAACTTCCTTAAAGTCACAGAAGAAGCAAGCAGTGAGAGACAAGATTCAAATGCAGGTACTCTCGTTCTCTGAAACGCTAAACTGTTTCCTAACTACCATTAACGTCACTTAAGTGCTTTGAGCTCTGGTTTCCTAATTTTTGTAATAAAAGGGGAATAAATCTACCATTTAAATTTATTCAATGTTACAAACTCATAGAAGTTGGGAACCAAAGGGGTCTTAGTGGTTACATTGTCCAAATGTTCAGTTTGTGGCTAAAGAAACTAAGTTCTAGAAATTAAGCAACTTACTCAGGGTCACGCAATTAGTGACAGACCTAAAATTTGGTCATCTGATACCTCAAGAGACAGTCCTTACTGAATGCGGACGAATATTTCTAATATCAATATGGTCAGACAAATTTCATAATTAGAAAATTAAATAATAAACACATTAATCTACAACTCTTTGATATGAGGCATTACGATAGAGATTATATGATAGAGTCCCCTAGAAACACTGAAGACAATGGAATTAATACCGCTAAGAGCGCGTGGCAGACAGAAGAAAAGAAAGAAGAGGTAAATTCTGAACTGGCTTTTTGAGGCATACGTAGGAATATCTTTGAAGACGAAGAAGGAAGCTAACTGAGGCTTAAAAAATTGCTTGTTCATGCCACCGACCCAAGATAGCACACTCAAAGAAAAAGATGTCCACCTCTCCTAATAGATATCAGGCCACCGGAGCTCCGAACTGCAAGTTCTGTGAGTAGCAAAGACTGCAAAGTTCTTTTGGCAACGAAGAGGTTCAGAGAAGGCCTCCCCAAGATCTGCTGCTTTGGCATGTGGATTATTTTGAGCTGAGGGCAGGTGAGACCCTGCCGGCTCTCAAGAAACTTTTACCTCCCCTTTAAATTAGGAGTCTCACCGTTAATAAGAGTTACCCCCCAAAATAACTTTTTATGGCCTGTCTGAAGGGCAGGAAAAACTTTTAATTTCTGAACTTGTGTACTTTATCATCCTGAGAATAGCCTTCATCCCCTCTGAAGCTCCAAGGTGCCTTACTTCAGTTCAGAATGTCACATAGACCTCATTTTCTTTTTGTCTCTGACTCGCTCATGAACATGGGGTTCCCATATGTATATGTGTAATAAAATTTGGTTATTTCCTTCTGTTAATGTCTCATTTAGATTTAATTATCAGACCAGCCAAAAGAACCTAAGGAGAATAAAGAAAAATTTATTCCTCCCCCACAGCTATTAGAATCTCTAGTCTTTTAAGTATTAAAATCAATAGGCTACTATTTCTGGAGTTTCAGAAATGTTAAGATTTGTGTTTGCCTTGGGTGCCCACATTTCCTGGCTGTCGGTAGTTAGAAGATAGTTTTCATTCTCTCAGTTTGCTTAGTTTCTTCCAAATAAAGTAGAATTAAGAACAGGACCTTTTTCTTATCTTTATATCATGTGGCCTGCCTAGTACAGTGCCCGAAAAAGCGTAGAAACTTAATATCTATTTTTAACAATAAAAAGAAATGTTTGTTGTGCATTTATTTACAGGTGTTAGTCATTATATGAGATTTTTCTATTTGCCCAGTGCTTTGGAAGCTTACAGGAACTGAGAATGTGTCCCAGGACCCACGGTGGGGGAAGGGACACAGACTGATGCATTCCATCTGCCTTCAAAATCTGTGGCATGTTCAAGGTGTGATGAATTCACTTACAATTATTTGCATAATTTTAATATGGCTCATAATTTTCCCAATGTAAAAATGCATCTACGAGAATTGAAACATAATTTTAAAATACCAGTTTGCACGCAATGACTAAAAAGTGTTTATTTGTTTTAAAGGCGATTAACATCAGAAAGAGGTCTGTACAGGACCGCTTTTAAATCCCTTATACTAACTCCTAAGGCAGCCCCGCCCTATTCAATTCTGCTTGTTTTTTTTTTTAATGCGCATCTCGAGAAACTAAACTGACCATACAATCCGGTAAGAGATACTCAGAGTGAATCACCAAACTAATAAGGATGTGAGAAGCAGTGGAGGTAAATGATTTCACACAGTGCTGTCAGTTCCAACTAAATCAATCCAGTGTGATCCCATCAAATGGGACAGGGCCCAACCATGCTCCTTACATTGGTGCATAAAAAATAAAGATGACTCTGCTGGCCAGAAGTTCAGAGTCTAATAGCGATAAGTCATAGGAGCCAATTAGGCAGTTATATGCAGTGCTGTGAGGAAGGTGGGAACAGGTTGCCGTGTAGTCACAGAAGATGGGGACACCTGTGACCTGCTGTATTTGAAAGGAGTAAGGAAGGAGGACCGTAGATGATGAGCAAACTCAGGAAGACATCACCCGGCTCTCTGCATTCAGTTTGTATCTTAAAAGAAGGATACAATTTTTAAATGCTGGGAAGGAAGAGGCATTCAAAATGGAATGAAGTACCTGAACAAAGGTATTATAATCGCAGCACAAGGGCACACTGGGGAGACAAAAAAGGGCATGCTTTGTCCCGCGTGCCCTTTTGTGAGTCAGAGGGCCCTGAGCCCTCGCGCATCTAACTCTCGATCTGCAGGTTAAATAATACCAAATTGTGCATTTTTGTCAATGATTTTATCTCCACGTGCTATTTTAATAGTTCTCTAATTTCAACTATCAATCAATATGTAAAATGCATCGAACACTTACTATGTGCATTTTACATTTTATCCTCAACAGAACACTAAGTGCTAACCTTATCTTCATTTTCCAGATGAGAAAGTAGAGCTGAAAAGGGTTAAGTAACTTGCCTGAAGTCCAAAGGCAAGAAACGTTTAGATCTCAGAGTCTAGAGCCACATGCCTGACTCCTAATACATATTAAGTGCCCGCAATATGCCAGGCTCTTTGTTCAGTGCTAGAGTTAAATACATCCCTCTTATTGTTCCTCAAAAGTTTCTAGCAGCCTAGTTTAGATGGAGGAATAAAGCCAGCAGTAAAAAGCCAGTAATAAAGACCTTTTAGTCTTTACTACTACTATATGCAATTAAGTTGTTAAAGCCAGGATAGGGAGACCAGCCTGAGGAGAGAGCAGGAAAGAGGAAAAAACGTCTGTGTGTGAAAAATAGGGTGAGCTAATCAAACTGGTTGCATGTTGATGATGAGACATCCTAGGGAATACAGAATAAACGTATGTATTAAACACCCGGTATGTTGCGAGCTACATGTTTTTATATGCACTAGTCCATGTAATTCTCACAACAAACTTGTGAAGTAGGTATAAAGGTCCTGTTTTATCAATAAGGAAAATATAAGGTTTGACTAGAAATCTGAGACCACATTATATGAAGCCTTGAGTCTGACATAACCATGCCTCTCCATCCTTTTGAACTGGTAACCTCTCAGTTCAAACGCTGTGCTGCAGATTGGAAGTGAGTATTAGAAACCATGGCAACTCCAGAAACATTCGGAAAACAGCAAATGCATGTGGGATGGAAGTGCGTCCAAGAACACAGCAGAATTCAGGACAAGAAGGTTTGAGGGACGCCTCCATGAGGACTCGGGAGCTTAAGTGGAGGTTTGAATATGAGCTCCTGGGTGAAAGAACTAGGATTTCTTATAAAGAGAAAATAATTTTCTTTGTAGAACTGAGCAATGTGTCATGCAACTGTCTGCAGAGATATGATTCAATAAACTTCTCTCAGCTTCAAGTTGCAGTTTGTCTTCCTGATATTTATGGCAATAATTAATAATAATAATAATAATAATAACTATTTATTGAGTACAAACAGTGCCAAACACCATATTGGACCCTTCCCAGACATTATCTGAAATCCTTTTGTCCATTTTGCAAGATGAGAATTATATGTTTTACAGATGAAAGAGCTGTGGCTGAGAGTTCAAGCAACTTGTCTAATTTACTAAAGATTTATAGAGCCAGCATCCAGTTTAGATTCTTTCATTAGTCCATCTCGTACTTGTTAGATGCTATTGTTTCATTTTACTGAGAGAAACTAGAGACCACATGGAGCTGACATAATTCCAGTGAAAAGCAAATAAATTGTTTCAGTTAACATGCAGCCTTATTTCTGCTGAAGGTGGCAATAAACAACTGAGTTTACTGAAATACTGGTGTCAGTGTTACATCCCTAGCTTACCGCTCCACTGAGGGACACAGTACGGAGCTGGGACTGGGTTCTAAACCTCTGCCTTTACCCCTCTCTGTCTTGGTTTCATCATCTGTAACACAAGACTGTGGGATTAGAAAGCTAAAGTCCGTCACAGCTCTGTGATGCTTTGACTCTTAGCTTTCATATCCCATTTCCCATAGGACTGAACATCTCATCCAATTGGACGATCTAGATCTCAGGTTCTGAACCTGTGATTTCTGGAGACCTGACTAAATGAAAGAGCATTTCCATGTTTGCATGAGTAGTTTATCTCCTTCCTCCCTTGAGGTGCTGCTCTTAAAGCGCTTTTCCGGCTGAAAAGATGAATGACAAGCTCCTGGTTATCTTTAGGTTCCCCAACTTCATGGGCTTATCAGTTTGCCCCGTTTGATAATTCTACTCCCTAAACAGAAAGTTGGACGTGGTGGCTTTATAGCTTCTTCACAAATCATCACATGTGAAAACCGGAAACGTAACGGAGAAAATTATCTCTTCTTCCTAAGAGATTAAACAAAGTTCTAAGAAGCTCCTCTGTTGAAGAGCACTTAAGAGCACATCTCAGGGATCCTCAGAAATCCGCATTCCAACGTGGCGCTTCATATCTACCCGGCAGAATCTGAAGGGGGTGCAGCCTGCGTTCTCTCCTCCACACCCAACCGATCATGTAGACGCGTCAGGGTTGAAACAGCTGGCGACATGCCTATATCAGGCTGTCTGAGAGCTGGACAGTGGGAGGAGGCAACGCAGAGGGTCCAGATACAATCTAGGTTCAAGCTGGACCAGGTTTCCAGCCAGATCTCAGCTCAGCCAGGGTCTAGACACGGCAGTCAAGTTTTCAGCAGCTTTGCCATAATTAACATGTACATAGACAGTTATTTCTTAGTAACAGAATACGAGACCAAACAGGAAGGTAACTAGCTGTTAGAGTTTAGGTTTCATTTCTGGGTAAATTAGTAGTCATCTCGCAGAGGCGCTCTGTGTGTGTGGTGTGTGTGTAATCTCAAAGCAGCTAAAACAAACGGGGTGAAATAAGAGAAGGTGTGTTAGCAACTGCTCTTAAATTTGCTCGTGTTGTTGGGATTTGTCTTAGTTTGGGTTTTAAAATCTTGAAAGTAGCAGTTGCCATGTTCAACTTTAGATAACCCCATAAATCCGGAAATAGCTAATGTGATTCATCTGGGGATCAGTTATGGTAACGGTCTGTGTCCAAACGGTTTTATAATCATACCTATTCTAAGAACTGTGTTCTGTGAAAGGATGGCAAGTCATGGTCTCTTCAGCCCCGAGTCACTGCTCCTTAATCTACATAAAGCCAAAGATCTAGCCTGATTTTGAAGCTGGCCTGGCTCTCGGCTGCGGATCAAGTTTAAACCTGAGGTGGGAGTGAGGGTGGGAATAGGGGTAGGGGAGGAAGTCTACTCATTCAGATGAGTTAAAAATGAATCAGCCATTAGTAAGAAGACCTTTTAAGGGAGACCAGATTATAAATGTTCCAAAGAATCATTTACATAAGCCGCCTTTGTGATAGAAAGCCCAAGGTGTGGTGTTTTTTTCGTTTTTTGTTTTTTTGGTAAGAGTGAGTGAAAGTGCTAGCAAAGCAGACACACCTTCCCTTCTCCCTCTGCACAACCTTCATCGCCTTTATGTCAATTCACCAGAAATTCGTTGAGGATATGCTATGTAAAAGGCGCCCCTCATCAGGGATTGCAAATAGGAAGAGGAAAGACTGCCGGCTCTCTCAGGGCTCACTGTCCAGCGGGAAGATAGACATGTACACATGCGACTCTAAATCAGGGCAAATGGGATGCGTGCAGAAATCATTTCCTCTTGGAATCTTTCTCTGGCCTCTCAAATGTGGGTCTACAACCCCTCATCTGAACACCCATAACTCACTGCATTTTGGGCAAAGAATGTCCATCACCCACCGATATCCAGTCTCCCTTCCCTTCTTCTTAGTAACAGAACCCCAATTTTATTTAAGATAACGCTCTATATACACTAGAATAATACATTTCCCATCATTCTTTGCAGCTAGATGTAGCCATGAGACTAATTTGTGGCCGACAGAATGTGAGTGTAAGTACTGGGTGGGACTTGCAGAAAGCTGCTTAAAGGGAGCTGAATGGGCTGGGAGAAGTTTTATTTTCGCCCTTTCACATTCCTCCTTGAAACAGCCTAGATGTGCTGGCTGTGTACCCAAAAGCTACCTGGGACTCTAAGTTGACCCTGGGGATAAAAGTCACGTATTAGGGGTAGCAGAGTAGAGAAAGAGAAGAAGCCTGGATCCCTGAGAACTTTGTGGAGGTGCCATATCAGACCTGGACTATTCTACTGCCAGGATTTGTTAAACTTACATGAGAGAGAAATAAGTTTATATTTTTTAAAAGCTATATTGGCTTTTCTCTTAAATGCAAGTAAACTTAATGATAACTAATACATCTGACACAAAACTTAATACACTGCATCTGATTCTCCACATATACACACTTTAATCTCTTTAATAACATAGACCTTATTTATTTAGTCCTCTTGTAAAAATTATGGATTAAATGGAAAGACTCAATGAATTAAAAGGTTTATTCAATTAAACTGAATAAATTTTATAAATGGAAGGCTTTATAGATTTATTGAAAATTGGAAATGAGGTGTAACAATGTGACAAGTGTCAAACATAACTTCAAGATATTTAGCCTGAGCAACGGAAAAAATGATTCAGGGCAGATTTTGGGGAAAAGATCCAGAGTTTGGTCGTGAACGTTCTAAGTTTCAGCTGGACATATAAATATAAGAGTAGTCAGCAAATAATGGCAATTAAAAGCCATAAAATTAGATGAGATCTTTCAGGAATTAATGCAGAAAAAACAGAAGTAACCAAAGGCTTAAGCCTAATGCATTTTCTGGGGATCAGAGCAACCCTCATCAAGATGAGCTAATTTGGCATGAGGATCACTTTGAGCTGAAGACAATCGAGATCCTGTGGCCCCAAAGAAACTTTTATCTTTCCCTTAAATAATGTATATTAAGGATCTTACCCATAATAAGAATTTTCACCAGAAACAACATCTTATAACCTAGCCGAGTCGGGGGAAACATCTAATTGCTGGACACATGCTCTTTTTATATCCTGGGAATGACCTTCTTCCCCTCTGAAGCTCCAGGGCATCTTTCTTCATCCTTAGCTCAGAATGTCATATATACCACATTTTCCCTTTTTGTCTCCAAACCTCTCATGTATGTGAGTTCTCATACATACTGTGTAGTTAAGTTTATTATTCTCTCTTGTTAATCTAATCAGTCTCATGTCGATTTAATGATTAGACCAGCCAGAAGAACCTAGGAGGGTGGAGGAAAGCTTCTTCCACTTTCACACATTCAGTGTTTGGAGATATACAAGATAAAGATGATCTGAAAACAGAAACTAAGAACAAACTCTGAGTTAAGAGGAAAACCCGGAGTGCATTCCTGAAAGGCTACTTTAAGAAAATATTTCAAGGAAGGGAGAGTAATGACTGTGCCAAAGCCTATGGATATATTAAATAAGCTAAGTGTATATCATGGACAATTAGACTTAGTGCTGTGGAGATCACTGGATACTTTCGTGGCATGGCAGGGGCTTTATAGCCTGACTAGAGTGATTCTGAGATCAAGTGAAATGAAGGGAATTTGAAACTACATTTTCAAGGAATTTAGTGTTGTAAAGTCACAGAGAACTGTGGAGGAGATTGCAGTATCCTAGGAGAATGTGTTGCTATTGCTATTTGTTTAGATGAGAGAAATTATTGCACGTTTACAGATAGAGGCAATAAATGATAAGTCATGAGAAAGGGAAAACTTAATAAAGCATGATTCTGAGTAGTCTTTTTGCTTTTATTAATTGCCCCATGTATCTGATTCTCTTATAAAGAGATTTATATAATTATAGTCAGCTTTCTTTCTATGCCTTGTCTTCTCTGCAGTTACACTGTAAACTCCTTATAGGCAGGGCCAGGATTGAACTTTACGCTTGGTGGTCAGGAATTGGTAGATTGCTTAGCATCATAAGTGTTAATGACTATGGGATGCCTAGTGACTTTCTAGCTCCCAGGGGTGTTGCAAAGCTGATGGAGGTACCGTCTCATTATTTAATGCAAATGGTTGGCTCTCTGATGATGGGATTTTAGACACCTGTAGCAAGTGCTTTGAGACAAGAATTCTCCCTAGTCTTTATCATACATTTTGTCCAAAATAGCAATCTTCCTGTCACTCATGGAATAATATGTGGAGTAATTCACGGAACAACTGCTACGTCTTCCATGTGAAGTCCCAGATGTTGAAACTTACCCTTGCCATCCATGACCAGTTAATAAGCAAACATACAGCACATCAGCACTTCAGTGACAGACTTGCCAACCCTATCTGCTCATTAAGAAAGCAACTGCCATGCCCCCGTTCCCTGTGATAATTTTCTTCCTGAGCAAAGGCCCTTTGATGTGCTTTCTTAAAAACAGAGCTTTCTCCCTCACTTGCAAATGGAGAGGTAGGCATGGGGCAGCCAGCAATTCCTTTGGTTTACCTGTGGCTAATAGGAGAGGTAGTGATTATAAGAGGTTCTCTTCCATTTTTCTTTTAGAAGAAATTCTCTTTTTATAGGAACTTTATTATTTAAAGACTGAGTCACTAAATCTAGAAATGATCTCTGTAGGGCCATCATCTTGCTACTTCACTTTTGGGTCCTTTTCCTTCTTATTCACATCCCACCTGACCAAAAAAAAAAAAAAAAATGATTGAAGGGTCAACTTTAGACAGCGGGTAAACGTATTGACTAATAAGGAAGTTTGAGATATTTGTGAAAATCTACACATTCCATTTCTGCTCTACACATGAAATGTTGCTTTCCTGAGGTAATTACTCTGTGTAGGATAATGAGCCATTTACCGTGAAGCTGCCTCAGATGTCTCTGTCTTTTCAAAGGTCTATTTAACAAACATCTCTTGAGGACTTACTTTTAAGAATTTATGGATGGATGGATGGATAAATATTTGCCTTCCTTTTCTTCCTGTAATTGCCTTAGTGGAAGTGTCAATAACTTCTCCGGTGAATGACCACAATAACCGCTCAACTGGACTTCCTTCTTCTAATCCATCGGTATGCACACTGTTTTGCTGGCCCACCTTTCAGTAAAACTTTGAAAAAAGTCTTTATCCACTCACACATTTCTAAACTGACGTCTAAACCTTGGCTATTGTGAATCATGCTGCAATGAACATGGAGGTGCAGATTTCTCTTGCAGATACTGATTTAAATTCCTTTGGATATATATCTAGGAGTGGGATTTCTGGAGCATATGGTGGTTTAATTTTTAATTTTTTTGAGAAGCCTTTATACTGTTTCCCATAGTTGTACGTTTTGCATTCCTACCAATAGCGTAGAAGGATTTCCTTTTCTCCACATTCTCACCAACATTTGTTATCTCTTGTCTTTTTGATAATAACCATCCCAGCAAGTGTGAGGTGATATCTCATCGTGGTTCTGATTTGCATTTTCCTCATGATTAGTGATGCTGAGCATTTTTCATATACCGATTGGCCATTCGTATGTCTTCTTTGAAAAAAAATGAAGGCCCTTTGCCCATTTTTAAATTAGATTATTTGCTTGTTTGCTATTACTTGTATGAGTTTTTTTTTTTTTTAAATATATTTGGGATATTAACCATAATCAAATATATGGTTTTATCCTAAAAGTCGTATACGGGACAGAATATTTCACCTCCTAAAAGAAGAAAATATAGGCCACTGAAAATTATATAGGACATCAGCAAAAAAGAGAATGATTGCTCCTCAGTCACTGGAATGATCGAAAACAATTTATGAGGGGAAAATCATACATTTTACTCCTCCCCCTTGACATTTAGGAATTGAGTTTGCATACACAGGCATACATAGACACACACACATACACACACAAGGCTTAAACTTAATTTATAATGGAATATCTTGCAGTGTGTAGCTGTCCTTTCCAATTCTTTTAAACAAGTGTTCAAAGCATCTTGACTCTTTCCTGCCACTTTTACAGTAAGCATGTTTTGGGCAAAAAGGTAAGACGTATATTATTTTAGCATTTTAACAAATTGGGGCTGGGCGACAGAAGAAAAGTGCATGTAAATATTTTAAAAGACATGAATTGAAAAAATGATTATTTTCTGAGTGAAAAAGGAAGTGAGATATTTGGGTCATGTAGAAAATTGTATATCTATCCTATTTGGTGTTACATCACATTCTGTTAAAGCGCTTCTTTGTCATTATTTACCAAATAACTTCTTATGTACTTTTACTTTCTCTGGTGATGGAAGATGCCAGGAATTTCACCTTTACCTGTGATGTCAGACTGCTATATATTTCTTGATCCATTCAGAAAGGAAAGAAATTGGTCAAGCTTATAATCAATGAGATCAGTTAGAGTCATGCTATATGCCATATTTTATCAACTTTTAAAAGTTTTTACTAAAACGGAGATAAAATATGGATAGGTACATATAAAGTTTATGATAAAGTCGTGCTTTTTGACAAGAATATCTCTGGACAGATGTCTATGTTACAAAAATAGATAAAATCTGAAGAGCGGGTCCAAGGATTGTCCTGGAAGTTTGAATAGGTGTGGTTAGGAAAAGCTACTTGGGAAACAGAAGACCTTGTGACACATGGGAAAAGAATGAGAGAGGTGTATTAGTTTTCAGAGGACGGTAATTAAAAGATAAACTGAGGCATATTAAAAATGTTAAGAGCGTATTACGTAAAAATCAATTTCAGTGGGCACGGCCAAACCGGAAGTAGTTAGGAGAACTCCCACGATAAGAGCCTTATATAGAGAAAGCATGGAAGCGGAGGAAGGAAATTATTTGGTCGGCCATCGCTTAAAGTCTAGTTGGCTGCTTGTGATTGGTTGTCCTTAACATTTGATTCTGTAACCTTGAGGCATTTACAGGCTTAGATTTTGGTTTGCTTCTGAAGGTCACCACTGCATTAGAGCCACCTCAGTCTAATGGCCCGCTTGCTTAATTAATTTAACACATGTCGCCAGGATTCTGTCTCCCTCTGCCTTTCTTGGCTGGACTATTGTCTTGGTTAACTACTTTTTAAAATCAGCTTGCCACCCCACACCACCATCACTGTGGCAAAATGATGACAGGCATTTGTCTATCACAGTGGGGAAGTGGCTGCCTTTACTTCCAAAAGTTAGTGAATTTACACTTATTAGCATGGCTTGAAACCATCTTATCCCTACAGCGATACCTATTACCAGGATGATACTGGAAACCCCAGTAGATAAGGGGGAGTGACTGATCAAATTGAACTTTTAAAATTAGAGTCTGGTAAAACATCAATCAATCAATCAATCAATCAATAATCAAATTAGTCTGATGGTGAATGAATGTTGACTGGAATGAAAGTATGCAGGACACGAGTATTTCTTTTGAGTTATTGCAGAAAATTCTCAGATAACCGAATAAAATTGTTTCGTTACTTTTATTTTTATCTTGAAGGCAAGAAATTAACTTGAAATCATGGTGCCACTGACTATGGCTTTTCCTTTCCCAGTGTACCCTCTACCCCCGAGGGGAAACCCCGAGTATTGATTGATTTTAATATACGATGCTGGTTTGAAGAAGATGGAAAGCAGTCAGAATCACCTTTTATTCCCTTTGCTGCCCTCTTTCAGACCTCGGTCACTCTGGTTCTTGCTGAACCTTCTCTCCGTATCATCTTACCCTTTAATTTTTCTGATGTGATTTTTACTGTTCTCATACACACATATAGCCTATATTAAGTACCAGATTTCATTATATTCACAGAGTTGAAGCCTGAGTGCTCCTGGATTATTGGCCAAAGTGATCGAATGATTAAGGACAATATCCACTGACTCCTTGCTCTATACCCTACACCATTCTAAACCCTTTCATGTATTATTTCATCGAATCCACTAAAAAAAAAAAAAGAGAGAGAGATGTGTGATATAATTAGCCTCAGTTTACAGATGAGGAAGATTTTTGAGGCAGAGAGCAGCTAAGTAACTTGCATGAAGTTGCAATCTTACTAAGCAGAGGAACCAGAATTTGAATGCAGGCAGTCTGTCATCAGAGCAAATACAAGATAACACTGCTTCTCAGTAAAAGGCCACAAAGGAGGACTAGGCTGCCAAAGCTGAGGGCAGTGGGCCAGAAATGTATTCACTAACGGAGACAAGAATCTGCCCCCAACTGATAGGGTGGTCTCTGAAGAAAGGATAGAAAGATAGAAATCCTTCTGGATAATAGAAGAAAAAAAAAAATCCAAGAGCCAGAGGGAATAACGAAAAGAAAACAAAGTGTTTCCCGTATTGGGGCGGTATTAAGTTAGCCATCAGATAACTTGGAAAGTCAGACGGGAAAGTCAGTGAGCAGGACTAGCTGAGAGAAGGAAAGGCAACAGCTTGTTGCTATAGTTTCATAGGGCCCACATGATAGATCCAACATCTTGCCTCAGTGAGCAGGGAATTTGTGGTTTTTAATATCTGAGATGTTTAGGTTCAATCTGAGTGAAATATCTCTTTCCAGCATCGACATTTACAAACCTAAACTTTATTCCATATGAAAAAAACGAACGTTTGTTTATTTGCCACGCTTGCGGTCCTCATAACGTTACCTTCCTTCTTTAAGTTGTTTGCTTTCTACACTACACCTGTCATTATAACCATTCGCACTAACAGGTGAAGCTTGTTGCATCAAAATCTTTATTTCGAAGGTGTCCCAAAACATCTGTGGGATAGGGAGGACTGTAGGAATCTCAGACAACAAAACTATAGCCAATAATGAAAGGATATAAAGCTATAAAATATGTGTTGATGTCCTGCAGACATCAAACTCCTAAGAACTGTACTGTGTACAGGATCAAAGATCTCGCTCCCTAAAAGAAGAAAATTTAGGCCATTGAAAATTATACAGGACATCGGCAAAAAGGGGAATCGTTGCTCCTCGATCACCGGAATGATCACAACAATTTGTGGGAGGAAAACATACATTTTACTTCTTCCCCTTGACATTTAATAATTGAGCTTGCATACGCATGGGTATACACACACAACGCTTCAATTTAGTTTACGATGACCTATTTTGCGGTATATAACAGGATCAAGTCCTTCCAAAACTCAGCTTAATTGGGAGGTACATTCATGTGTTTTTCAGAGCGTTGTCTTAAATAATATTATTAGTGTCATCAATATTACTTGAGATTCTGTAGAACATTATCGAAGGCATACAATTAACTTTGCATTACGATTTGAAGTGACACAAGCAAGCATTGCCTGTGAATATCATCTCTCAATTTGTAAATCACCAGAGCATGGTGACAATTTGGCCCCGCTACAGTGATATCTGAATAAAGTACTTCTCCTTTTGTGCAATAGGGAATCTGCTCGTATGGGAAACCCTTGTCCTCCTTTCAGTTTATTTTAAAAATCATTTATTAATTTTCCCTCTGGTAAAAGTAATTCCAGAGTTTGCCTTTTCTTTTTTCTCTTTTAAGGAGGAAGGGGTAACTTTTCAGACAGTTTCCTTAGTCATTCTAGGCAGCTAGCCAATGAAATATAGACTAAACAACACAGAGGATATTAATTTTACCTCACCATACATGCACACAGCTAGTGATGCATAAGGTCTTCATTCCAGAACTGACAATAAAAGTTGTGCAATTGTCTAGAGTCCAACGTCACTAGTTTTTTTTCTGAGGGACTTGGAAAGGGATAAGAGAACAGACCTTGGGGAATAATTGTAAAATGGCTAAATAGTGATGGCAGAGCCAAACTCATACCTACATCAGTGGGGTGCAGAGAATTAATCTCTGAGTACATTTAATGCTGAATTTGAGGGAAAAAAACTTTAAAATGAATCTGAAAGAAAAAAAAATCTATATTTCACAGATATATTTGGTGTTTCTTGGCAGGGGAAGAGGCTGAGTAAAAAGAGAATATATAAAAAAAAAAACCCTCAAATTTTTAATGGAAGTATATAACATGCATATGGAACAATTCAGAAATCGTAGGTCTGGAGTTTGATGAATGCTTAAATGTGAACACACCATGAAAGCAACTCTCAGGTCAAGAAACAGAACATCACCCACCTTCCAGGAAACGCACCCATTCTCCCACGTGGTCACTACCCTCCCTCAGATAAATCACATTCTGACCTCTATCGTTAGATTAGATTTGTTTATAAACATTACATAAATGGACAATACAATGTATAATCTTTTGTGGCTGGCTTTTCTTAAGTCAACATTTTATGTGTTATTTAAATGGGATTGTAGTATATTCATTCTTATAGCAGTATAGTATTCTCAGTGCATGAATACACCTCCATTTATCCATTCTATTGTGCCACTGAATATATTTGGACAGAAAATATTATACTGTTTGCATATCACTGAGTTTGATTTGCTAATATTTTCTTTAAGACTTTTATATCAATATTCATGTGAGAGAGTGGTCTAAATTTTGTTTCTTGTAATGGTCTCACTAGATTTTGGTATAAGATTATTCTGGTTTTATAAAAATTGCTAGGAAGAGTTCTCTCTGACTCCATTATCTAAAACATGTGTAAAATTAGAATTATTTCTGTCTTCCTTAAATTTTTTTGGAAAAATTAACTAGCAAAGCCTAGAACATCTTTTACTTATTAAACCGGAGAGGTCATGTGAATTTTAATTTTGTTGTTCAGAGGTGTTTGAAACATGTTTCGCCTTTCTGTTCTCCTGACTTAATAACTTAAAAACCTGACAATGCCTTCAGAAGGAGACGGGCTCTATGTTTGATGTCCCTTAGTTCTCCAGCTGTGGCACTGCTATTGCGTGCAACTCCCCAAAGCTGTCCTGGTTTTTTTGTCTCCCAGTAGGACCTTTCTAGGACAAGCTCCGGTTTCTAGCCTATAGTGCATTCCAAGATGAGCAGATGCTTCCAGGTAGAGCAAAAGGTCACCAGCTCACCTCTGAAAGGTTTTTTTCCCCTCTGGATGCTTCTGCAAAAAAAAGAAAACAGCAACAAATATGGGATGGATCAATCTAAGCTTCCACCTTAGGAAACTGGTAAAATATTTTTTTTTTTTTTCAAAGTAAGCAGAAGAAAATAAATAAGAAGTAGAGCAGAAATCAACGAAATTAAATATGGAAAATCAATGCAACCAAAGCTGGTTCTTCGAAAAGATCAATAAAATTAACAAGTCTTTAGCCAGGCAAACTAGAATAAAGAGAGAAGACACAAGCTACTAATGTCAGAAATGAAACAGTAGACATCATTAAAGATCCTACGGACATTGAAAGGACAGTAAAGGAATACTATGAGAAACTGTCCATTTGAAACTTTCCCACCAAGTTCAGGTACAAGGCGAGGACAGCCCCTTCCCCTAACCATTTCTTTTGAAGAACCATTTAAGCAAGTAAGTAGTCAGTCCCTGTGCTGGGCACTAGGAGTGGTATCATGAATAGTACAAGTTTCTTGCTCTGAGAGTTGGCCTTAAAAGCTGGTTCTTTGAAAAGATCAATAAAATTAACAAGCCTTTAGCCAGGCTAACTAGAATAAAGAGAGAAGACACAAGCTACTAATGTCAGAAATGAAACAGGAGACATCATTAAAGATCCTAGGGACATTGAAAGGACAGTAAAGGAATACTATGAGCTAAATAAATGGAGAGATGTTCTATGTTAATTGATAGGAAGACTTAATATGTCAAGATTTTAATTTTTCCCAACCTGATTTATATATTCAATGTGTTCTTAATCAAGATCCTAACAAGTTATTTTGTGGCTATCAACAAACTGATTCTACAGGTTAAATAAATAAGCAAAAGACCTAGATTTGCCAACACAGTATTAAAGGAGAAGAATAAAGTTGGAGGACTGATACTACCTGACCTACAATGAAGCCATAGTAATCAAGACAGTATTGAATATTGGTATTGGAAAAAGAATAGACAAATAGATCAGTGGAACAAATAAAGAACTCAAAATAGACCCAAATAAATATAATCAACTGATCTCTGACGAAGGAACAAAAACAATTTGAAAGAGCAAAGATATTCTTTTCAACAAATGGTCCTGGAACACAAACCTTATACCCTTCACAAAAATTGACTCAAAATGAATCATAGACCTAACGTAAAATGCAAAACTATAAAACTCCTAGAAAATAGTATAGGTAAAAATGTAAGGGACCTTTGGTATGGTGATGAATTTTTAGATACAACACCAAAGGAACAATTCATGAAAGAGAGAAAGCTGGACTTCATTAAAATGAAAAACATCTGTTCTGTGAAGGATAACGTCGATAATTAGAATTAGAAAATAAGCCTCAGACTGGGAGAAAATATTTGCAAAAGACACATCTGATAAAAGTATATTACCCATAATGTATAGATCTCTTAAAAATCACCAGGAAAAAAATAAAAACCCTCTAAAAATGGGCCAAAGAACTTAACAAACAATTCACCAAAGAAAATATATAGATGACAAATAAGCATATAAAAAGATGCTTCACATCATATGCTATCAGGGAAATTCAAATTAAAACAACAATGAGATACCACTAGACATTTATTAAAATGGCCAAAATCCAGAGCACTGAGAACATCAAATGCTGGAGAAGACAAAGAGCAACAGAAACTGTCATTCATTCCTCGCAGAATGCAAAAATGGCACAGCCACTTTGGAAGACAGCTTGGCAGTTTCTTAATAAACTAAATATATTCTAATAATATGATCCAGTCATCATGCTGCTTGGCATTTACCCGAAGGAGTTGAATATTTATGTCCACACGAAACCTGCACACGGATGTTTACAGCAGCTTTACTTATAATTGCCAAAACCTGGAATTGCCTAAATTTGGCATGAATTTGGCAATCCTATGAACTTTCTGTGCCTTTGCTGCCTCATCTGTGATGATTTTTATGAGATTAAATCAACTTTCATCTAGGGAAGAAACAGAGTCAAGAGAACAGACTTCACAGACAGAACGGCCGGCTAAAATCCCAGCTCGACCATTAGTAGCTGTGTGACCTTGGGCAAATTACTTGCCCTTTCTGTACTCAGTGTCCTCACTTGTCAAATAAAGATAATAATAGGACATACTTTATAGAGGTGTTGGTAGATTAAACAAGTTAATATTTACAGAGTGCTTAGAATAGCTGAAAAATAGTAAGTGCTATGTGAATGTTTACTAAATATATAAAATTAAAAATGGGGAAAAAGAAAATAATTTGGTCTCAATAAAAGCTTCTTTCTTTTTTGTTTCTAAGTGTTAAAAAAAAACTTTAACAAATCTTCTTTGGATGAAATATATGATTTAGGTCAGATAGTGATCAGTGAAAAAATACATTTCTTTTTAAAATAGTTTTTCATATCTTTTTCTTTAGAATCTCTTCCAGGTGTATGAATACTTATGAACATTTATATAGGAGTGCAAATGTATCAATTTTTATATACATAAATAAAAATGTATATATCCAAGGACCGCTGATTACAGCCTTTGTTATTGTATAATTTTTGTGGTGACATTTGTTTCTGATTGGCTGATCAGTCAATACATTCTGGTCTGAGCCTCTTTGTTTTCTGTTCGTTGACAGAACAGAACTGAAGAAGAGAAGAGTGTGCTGATCTAATTCTGATCTATCTTGCTTTCCAAAAAGGAATAGTGTTTACGTTAGAATATTTGGCAAGTGAGAGGTTGATTTTTTTGAAGGCCTGCCTTTGAGGTCAAATTTGCTCAGGGTGGGGCCCTGCTCTTGGCTCTGAAGCCACATTCACCACTGACCCCTTAGCTGGAAAACACAAATGGCCAATTATGTTGTGACCAGTTGCTAGACTGTTGACGGTGTGTAAACACAGAAGCTTCTCAGCCAACAGCCTTTAAAATGCTGGGGGATTGTAGTTGTCAAAGAATCTCCATCGCGTGGCAACCATTTCATCGCCATGCAGATCTTTTCTAACTCTTCAGTTGGAGGTGCTATGATGACTTTTAATTTGGCAATAATAAGGACGATTCCATAAAATGAGAACGAACCATCCTGACAAGAAAAAAAAGTCATAGGCATTTCAATTGACTGTTTTGGTGCCCTCTTTCTAGTAGGTGACTATGACTCTAGAGTTTTTCCAAAGACATTGTCTCTGGTTTTCATCTTGGTCCTCAGGTTCAGTCTGATTTGATAGTTGATGGTAACTTTTTTATTTTGGTGCTTTCCATGACACCTGAGGGGGTTGCGGGGCGGCTAGGTGGTAGAGGCTGAAAGAGAAGTGTATAATGTAGTAAATTCCCTTCATCTTAAGACACCACTCCGCATTTTAAGCTTTCTGAAATCAAAATGTGCAATGCTATCGCCATCACATTACATGTTACGTGTGTGTGTTCTGCAATGAGCTTATTAGCTTATACCCTTTTTTCTCCAGTCCTGAGAGTTCCTCTTTAAATTGCCACCGGAAACTGTCTACATCACCCGGGGAGGTGATTACTAGAGATGGCCCACCTGCTGAGTGTAAAGAGTTTTACAGCAGGGCTGAACCTCCCCTTTTATTTATTTTTTCCCTCAATCCTTCCCTTTGTGGAAAGAGAATGTTACATTCTTATTTCCTTCCTCCAAAGCCCACTGTGACAATAGTTCTGTGATGTTATCAGCTCTTCTGGTTGCTTTTTTACTTCTCTTGGAAGAGGTATTCAAACACTCAAGATCTACTCAAATTATTTACTTGCTGGTCCATTTGCAGGCTCTCAGATTTTTCCAAAGTTCTAGAGCTCTGTCTTTTTGGCAAGCACTGGTAATTCCCACCACCCCCTGCCCCCTACCCCAGACATCTTAGCAAATACAAATTATAGGGAGACAATTAAGTCAATGGCTGTATTTATTTATTATTCTACAAGAATCTGTTAAAGCACCCGTGCTCCCTGAGGACACACCACTTAGTTCTACGGCTAAGGCGAAGCACTCCCCATTTGCATATTTGATATTCTGGCAATTAACTCTATTTCATCTTTTATTTGTCTCATTTGTTGCAAGGAGTCTTGTGGCATGGAAGATTTTATTAGTCATATCTCTGTTCAGAGGCCCGTTACATGTATATTCCCTTTATGCACTTTTATTTTTTGAAATGTTATTTTTAATAAAAATTGTGTATATTTAAGGTACATTGTGATGATTCGATTGACAGCTGCATAGTGAAATGATTACCATAGTCAAGATAATTAACATATCATCTTCTCTCATAGTTACTTTTTTTCTTTTGTGATAAAAACACCTGAATCTACTCTTTTAGCAAATTTCCAGAATTTGGAACGGTGTTATTACCTGTAATCACTGGGCTGTACATTATGTCCCTAGGTTTATTTATCCTACATAACTTTATGCTCTTAAGCCAATACCTCCCCATCCCTGGTAACTACTGTTGTACTCTCTGCTTCTACGTATTCAACTTTTAAAAATTTCTACATATAAATGGGACATAAAGATTTATTTTCTTCCTGTGTTCCCTTACCCGTATTCTCCACAGTTTGAGGAGAAGAATAATTCTGTGAGCTGACAGAATATTCGGCCATTTCACGTGTTATAATGAAAACCTGGGCATCGGTGATGGTCAGGAAAAGACTAAAATAGAATCGACAAAAATAAAACTCACGAGCCTGGACACAGCCCTGTTTCTTAACTCCGTGGGCTTAGGACAGGGTGTGAGGCCTGCTGTGAGGTCTGTGACTCTAATTACTTTCTCAATTCTCTTCCTGGGGCTTAGGCTTTAGCGGTGAGATAAGAGCGTTAACGATTTTTTTTTTTTTTTTTAACTTTTCCAAAAGGGCAATTTAAGACTGCCGTGGGGATGACCCTGAAAATCAGGAAAAAGGAGGCTTAGGAAGGCTAATATCAAATAAGCCCATAATAATGAAAACTGTGCAGATAAAGACACTGCATCCCAGAGCGGGGCCGGGAGCGTTCCTCGTACAATGAGTGGTGTGATTTTGTGTTCATGAATGATGAGTCATAGGACTGTGGTCGAGATTTGAGTACTGAATCGAGGGACTGTTGCTCCAAATTTTGGTATGGTTTAGAGTTTATTTATTTATTTATTTATTTATTTTTAATTTTATTTTTTATGTTGTGGTTTTAATTTGCAAGCGCACTTGATATAGTAGACTGTTGAAACAGACAGGCCCCCGTTTACATCCTGGGTGCTTAATTATCTACCTGACCTTAAATAAGGGATGGCTTTAGTTTCCTCTCTTGTAAATTGGGTTGGTAATAAGTACTTCTAATATTATGACCTCCTTCAGAACTTATTTTCTACTTAAAAATTAAAGCATTTTCTAAAGAAATAAAAGACTATCCTTTAGTAACTGACCACATGAGACTCACTCAATGATAGAAAAGTAATGAGTGACATGATGATGGATTGTTTTGAATGGGGCAAGTGGTAAATTGAGCTTTAGGAGTGCTCTAAATGATGGCATCATAAACTGTAGAGAGGTTAAAAAAAATCAATTCCAACAGGTGTATGCATCTTTTAGGACTCTTGGTTATTTCTTTGCCAGGAGGATGTTAGGATATTTTTCTCATTTCTTGAAGCACAGAGTCTAGGGAAAACCTCCAAGTCTGAAGACTCAGGTTCCACGACATGCTCTGGGCCGATGGGTCTTTAATTTAGAGCTACTTCAACGCTGCCTCCTGGTGGTGGGGAGAAAAATATTTTATAAACAATTTAAAAGGTATAGGAGAAATTGGTTTAATTAAGAGGTCACTCATAAAAGTTCAAAAGAGAATCAAATTTTGAGAACTAAAATGGGAACAGTAACAAATCAAGTTAATATATGTTTCCTACTCGGGGTAAGAAACTGTGTTAGCATCACAGTGGGTTGGATTTTGAGAATCCTTTTATAAAATATGAACAATAGGCGTTCCCTTGGCAGATGATAGATTGAGTGATGAATAGTCACAGATTGGTGGAATGAGGAAAATGGGGATTATTTCATTTTAAGTGTTTTTGGAAGGAACACTGTTTTTCCTTGTAGTCATTGTAGTAAACCAGTGAACACCCAGGGAATTCAGTCAAAGACTGGTATATATCAGAATTGGAGAAGATAGTAGGGTTCTTTATAGTTCAACTCCCTTATTGTATTAAATGACTAGCCCAAAGTCACACAGGCAATTAGTGGCAGATCTTAAGGCCTGGAATAGTCATTATTCATTGAGCTCTTATTAAGTACCAGGTATTGTGCTGGATAATAAGAGTACAGTGATAAAAAAAGTAAATATAGTCCCTACTCTAATGGACCTATTGATAAATAGATCCATTGTTTTCTACTCTGAGAAGACTATAAAACGAATGGTCTTCAAAATGGACATTTGATTTTTTGGAGATATCATTACTATAGTTGGACAATGACATTCCTGGGAATTTAGATTCCCCAGGATAGCAGGGTTCTGCCCCTGCTTAATTTATAATTGTCAAGAGCAATGATGTCAAGCCCTTGTAGAAGATAAAAAAATGAAGTTTTTAACATGAAAATAATAATGGATGGATCTCATTTTCGTATTACTCGTATGTCTATAGAAGTTTGGGTGTGTCAAGAATCTCTGGTCCCCACAGAGAAAAGGCAGTGCTTACTCATTTTAGCCAATGCAGAAGGAGTTTACCTGTCACTGCTAAAGTCATTACTCCATGCAACACTGTAATTGTCTAGGAATGAAATTTATGAATTAGTTCACAACGTATTTCATCATAATGATTAATGTGGTTAAATAGTAGTAAATGGACTGTATCCTTTTCTAATATAATGTAATGACTTCCAATGCATTTCCATAAAGAAGCCCCAATTGTCTCAAAAAATCACTGTTGATAGTTTTTAGACTTTTGTGTTTATCTAAGAAGAGAAAACCACTTTTTTTTCCCCCTTAAACTCTTCCTTCCCTCACCCACCACTTTGCCAGAGTGAAACAATATCACCCAAAGGAAGTTCTCCTGTAACTTGTTAGTTCCGATCTAATTTTTCTGGATGATGAAGGGTTAAATGATTACTGAGTACTCATTCTATTGACAACTTAAGGATTTATGTCTTTTATACATGGATTATAAGAATTAGAAACACATAGAGATTTATTTTCTATTATATAAAAAATATCTTTGCCAAGTTGTTTTGAACAAATATCTCTTCACGTTCACACATATTTGAAGAGGTATTCTGTTGGCCCAAGTTTAAATGGGATCAGTGGTCCTTGTTTCTCACAGAGGAGCTTTAAAAAGACAACACAGATAACCTAGGTAAAATGATCAGCACAGCACTAGGCACGTATGTACACAATAAATGGTAGCCATATTTTTATTATCTGACAAAATAATTGGCAAAAGGGCTGATAACTGGAAATCAACTAAAGCCCGAGCAAGCAGGTGGCTGTGAGAGCATCACACTGTAGACAGTATGGACTCAGTCATAGGGAGATTTGTGCCCAAGATATACAATTGTGTCCATGGTAGGGTGGGTAAGATATAGAGCAACCATGTAATTATTGTAAAATTGTGACATGAAGTGGAAATCTCAGTCATTAGAGACTTTGGGAATAAAGTAGACTATTTCAGGGAGTGGTTGATACACAAAAGAGATTTTCAACTTTGAAAACTGGAATCTCAAATCAAAGCCAACTAGTTGGAAGTGACACTTGCATTCACATATCTCTCCATTAGACATAGGGACCAACACACCTTCCCAAGTCTCATCAGGACTGTGTACCTCCTCACCAGGCTCTTTGTCAGGGCTCTGCTAACAAGGCTGGGGACAGGGGGGCGGGGGCAGGACCCACGTCTGCTTCAGTTCTCCAATGATAAAGTCAAATTTGATTAAGAAAGAGAGGACTTATTATAGAATCCAACAAAATGTCTGTGCATGTGAGAAAACTGGTTATTGAACAACCCATGAAGGAATTGATCCCCAAAGAAAATTTAGAAGTCTCTGTGTTCTAGGAACAATGAAAAAAAAAAAAAGCAAGAATTTGAAGTCAAGATTTTGTGTTTGATTTTCCACTCAATCTTGGACAAAGTACTTACTCCTGAGTCTTAGTTTTTGCCTCCGTAAAAACAGTGCATATTAAAAATACAGAGCTATTATGGCAAATGAGAACATGCATGTGAAAGCATGTTATTGACTGTAAATCCTATAAAATGCTTGTCATTATTTATTTCTAACCACTTCTCCCTCTCCTCCTCTTTCTGACCAATCTCCTACATTCAGAAGACAGTAGGTTAGACCAACGCCCTGTCCCTCCCATGAGCCCTGGCAACAGAAGTGTGGGAATATCCATTGGCTCGTGCCCTCACAGGGGCACAGGAGAGGCAGCTGCCCAGGCAAATGGACAGAGGCCCTGGCCGAGCGACAGTGCTGTAGGAGCCTGAGAGGTCAGATTCTAAACCCATTAGCTCTTGACCTCTCTATCTCTCTTCCTTGCTCTTAGCAGAATGAAGACAGCACGCGCTACAGAATTACTTTCCAAATAGGTAGGGGTCTCCTTGAAGCTTTCTTTTTTTATGGGAGATTCCTTTTTTTTTTTTATGTAGAAACAAGGGGTGCTCCAGAGGAGTTTGAGATTATTCTCTGATGAGAAGAGAACCATGACATCACAGAGGCGGGATCTGCACCAGTTCCACTGGAGGAGTTTCATTATAGTCAGAGCTTGTTGCCTAATTTCACTCCTAGGTGGGGTTAAACAGTTTAAAACTTACGTCTGTCTGCATGTCTTGCTGCTGACAGTTTGGCAAAAGATGGAACACAAGGTATAACCATCAAAATAAATTTATGGAAGGATTATTATTTGTTTTAACAGTTGCTTTGGGATTCATATTTTTCTCCACTCTAATAGTGATTTTTTATGATACTGAGCTGAAAACCTTTCACTCTTCCCCAAAACACAACATATTTTTCTTTCTTTCACAAATGATTATCATGGAATTCATGTGGTTTTCCACACAGAGGAATTACTATGTTGAGGCAGTAACTTTTGAGATTGCATGCACACATCTTCACCCGCCTGCCCTTCTGCATTTGTGTACTTTTTGTTTCTGGCAGAGTTTCTCAACATCAAGTCTGAGGCAAAAAGTTAGAAATAGATTTTTCTCAGGGATGTCTTTTTTTCTACATGGAGGAAAATGTTTTACTTTTCTTCCACCCAGATTGGATGCTTCTGAACTCTCAGCAAACAAGAGATTTCTATATTCATCTGGTCCAGGTGATAAAACAGTGTCATCAGGAATGAAATCATTTGATCGATATTATAGTTAGTGTGAGCTAGTATAAAATCTGGTCTGATATACTTTCCACTTGATGAATTTGCTACTCCCCTTCCCTATCTCCAGTAGTAATTGTCTAATTAAGCCAAGGGTTTGTTCTATCTATCTATCTATCTATCTATCTATCTATCTATCTATCTATCTATCTATCTATTTGTTGAGTCACTTCCTATAACTTTGGGACTCTTTAAGATAAAACTCTCCATTATATTTTGTGTCATTGGTACAAAGATCATTATTTATCAACATCGTCATCCATTTAAATATGAATGTTTGATGTCAATGTGTTTTCTTGAGAAGGCTCATGATGAATTGGACAGTTGTAATTATCATATAATTCATAGTTAATTATATCATTCAACTCTAGTTGCAAATACTCAACTAAAATTTTGTCTCCATCCTTCTGATTCTGCTCCCAGCAACAGAAATCAGTCATGAAGAAAGAATCAAAAGACTGGTAGTACATTTGGCCCCATATCAAATGTTAATCAGCCCTTATAATTAGCTCAGCAAATCCAACTTGAATTGAGAAAGCTTTCTTCTTTTTTCATCTATACTGCCGCTACTTTAGGTCAAGTTTTCATCACTTCTCTTGACTTATTATTATGACCTCCTCCTGGTCACCTTGCCTACATGTTTTCTCTCCTCTGGACTGTCCTACTTACCTCTGATTCATCTTCCTAAAAGTTGAGTATAATCAAGTCATTACCCTCTCAAAAAACTCTTTGTACTTGCTAATGTCTCCCAAATAAAAATTTATGTCTTAACTTCACATGGAAAGCCCTCATGCAGAAGTAGATCGAGGTTCTTATATCAGAACTTAACTTGGCATATGATAGGCACTCAGTCAGTACTTGGTGACTGAAAGCATAAACATGGGGCACCAATCTGGGGACAGGGCTCGCTGAGGGATGAGTCGAATACTCTTGGTTAATGGGGGGACAAATTGTGAAGAAAAGAGTTTCTATTCCTCCGTTCCACACTATCTATCAACATTTGTAAAGTTTCTTTTAATTCTTTTCATCGTTATCTCGCTAACATTAGGCACATCTACTTCCTTTGAATTTAGAAGCTGTGCCATTTTTGTAGAGTAGGCTTCAAGAATGTGGGTTCTCCACCATCTTCCTCAAGCAATGCTTTTGTCCTTAGCACTCATTGTCTCTATCTGATTTATATCTCACTGTTTAATGTTACTTCTACTCTGAAAAACAACTTTAAAAGTTGATCTGGAACAGTTGACCCATTTCAGTTTAAAAATTGTATTTTTTTTATGTCCTTGCTTACCCAGAAATTATATTTATATCTTCCTTATGCAGTAAGATGCCAGGAAATTCCCTTTGAATTACTGATGGTAGCATCTACCCAGCTCTATTCTCTGCTCCAGAAGGGTAGGTGTCTGTTGCCTGGAGTTGCTTTGGAAGTCTCCTTCAGAAGGGAGTCTCCCTTTGGTGCATTTCTGCATCACTGCAGGTCACCTTTTCCAGGACTGTCAGCATTTGTGTGTATGGTAGTGAGTAAAGTGGGAATGGGGAATGTAGTCTCCTGAAATCTTTGAAGACAGCTTACTTTAGAAGGTTTGGCAAATAGACCGCTACCTAGGTAAATATGAAAAGAGAGAGTAATCACATTGTCTAAATTTAGAGATTTTAAAGGGTAAGCTTCTTTGGAAGTTCTCTATGAAACTCTGGGAAGAGAGAGAGGTCATCATTTTAGGTCCATGAGATAGTAGATGTGGAATCAAGTTCTAAAGATTTAAACATAAACATCTTAAGGGTAGAGACCTTGTCTGGATTGTTGATAATTATACCTTCAGAGCCAAACATAGTACCTGGAACAAGGTAAGCACTTGATATCCAGCAGGCACATAAAAAATATTTATGACATGAAAAAATAAACAACCTAGCATGCCTGAGTTTGGCTAGCTCATTTGGAGGTGCTGTGAATTTGAACACAAAAAGCCACAACCTTGCAAACACATTTGGAATGGAATGAGTGGGATCTTTCTATAAAGACAACAACGGTCAGTACAGGAATCTGGATCAGCAGGTGACTCTGCGTGATTATCCAATCAAATTTCAACCTCAACTTCATATAATATTGAGAATCATTAGCAGTTATGGGCTCGTAAGATCATACTTCTGGCTCTGCAAGAGTGTAGAAACTTGCTTAATCCCTCATTTGGACTCTACAAGTCCTAAGAGTTCTTTGAGAAATCCAAGAAAAGCCTCAGGAGGACTTTACTTGGACTTCTTCCTGCCAAGACAAACAAACAAATAAACAGACAAAGAAAAAATGGTGTTTTCATGTGATAATATAAACAATTAAAAGAACTGTGACTGCATTTGTGCTCTGTTTGTGGAGTATTCTTATTGATTGCAAAATAAATGAATAAATAAGGCCAAGTTGGTAATAACGTATAAGTCACAAGTAATCGACAGACAGTGCCACTGATTTCCTAGAGCTTCTGTCAACACTCTGAATCACTCCTTACTCAAGAAGAACTGTAGCACAGATTGCACAGATCCTTTACATACAAGCCCAAACACCTGTTATTTAAAAAATGGCATTAAAAAACACGATTAGATGGGAAGAAGACTGGATCGGGCTCAGGCCACCTGGCCTCTAGACCTTGCATGTAGCTCTGCCATGTGGCTGTCATGCAGTCCTGGGCAAGCCACTTTGTTCTCCGAGAGTCTCTCCCCTTTCTTCTGACAGCTAATAATCTTCTCCTTTCAAGGCTTAAAATGCTTTTATACTCTGAATGGGACATTTTCTCAAAGAGCTTCTTCCCTTTGGCTTTCGAAGTAACTTTTTATATAGGCTGTGCTCTGGCAAGTGAGAAACTGAAAAGATAGGATTAGTAGTCATAAAACCAAAATGGTTTATGAATTTTTAAAAGTAGTATTGTTTATGGTCCTTATTCATACAGCAAAATCTAGTGATGAGGTCATCATTTCCATTATAAATTGAATATAAATGTATTGGTGTTTATAAGCTGATTAAAATATTTTGCTTATAATTGAACCTTGCCAAAAAGTTTTCTAGCAGCTTTTATCACAAAAGTGATACTCTGCCATTAGGTAAGAATCCATAGGAAAAAATATACTGAAAAACACCAGTGATTTCGAAAAAACACATCTATACACTTTCAAAAGCCATAGAAAAATTTTCTTTCAGTGTTGTCAAAGGCTAATTCTTGAGGCTAAAGACAGAAAATTGAAGAAGAATTGTAAAGAAACAAGGATGTGCATGTTTACAAATGATAAAGAAAAAAAACCCCGCCATACGTTGCGTTAGTTAAGAATTTAGGTTCTGAAGAGTGACTGACCTTCTGGATCTGAAGCCCAGTTCTGCTGATTCATAGCATGTGACTGTCAAAGGAAAAAACTCAGGCAGAATTCTTTGGGTTAAACGTCAGGTTATACTACACACAAGACGGGGGAGGGGCGAAGATGTGCACTGTTACCATCTACTTAAATCCCAGAGTATGAGCTTGATAGTCAAAATTAAAACATAATCTGAATTTATAATCAGATGTTGGCATGATGGGTAGAGAAGAGGGAGAAAAGACAGAGAATGTGGCAAAAATGGGCGTCTAAATCTCTTCAGAATTGTAATTGCAGCCTGGCAGAGGACTGTTCTAATTGAATGGAGTTCTTTGGAGACTGAGAATAGTGATGAGAAGTAAGGCTCTGCCAGGGTGGTCCCGTTATAATCAGAACAAAAAATTTCTTTTATAGGGTTATGGATGTTTAGGACATGAATTTTGAAAGCTCATTGTAGGCCATATATCATCTTAAAAGGAACATTTAACTTCTAGTTAGAGAATTATTGGCTGTTTCCAGACAAGATTACTTGAAAATGCTTCCTAATAAAAAATTCTATGAATGTTGGTTAAATATACCAAACATTGCTTTTAACTGTACCACAGAGCTTACAAGAATGTCCTTGGAGGTTAAAAGCAAAGCAAGACCACAAGCCAGGTTGCTGGGCACATCGACAAACTACAAGAATTTCTCTGGGTGTTAGGAGGATATGGGTAACGAGGTTTCGTTATCTGACCAGGAACAGGAAAGAAAATATGGAACTTATGCCTTGTTGGAAGTTGGAAATGAGATCCAACCCTTGGGCCCAGAACCCATGAGACCTAATCCTGTGTCTACACTAAATTAAAGGATTGAACTGGAGGAAAAATCCACTCACCAGCACAGGCTGATAATGAGAAACTCTCTCTCCAACGGGATCTAGACAGAAAAAAATTTTTCCACTGAGAATTTATACTAGGACTTATTCATCATTTAAGTATTGGGATCAAATTCATACTTCTTTATGTCCCAGAAGTCTTCAAGCTAATAAATTAACATAAAAAGTCATCTTGAGCTACTAACGTCTCCTGAGTTTTGATGTAAGAAATATTTGTTGCTACACATTTGTTTATTGCAGAAAGAACTGCAAAATTATTGTAGAAAGACTTGCATTCATCCTATTCTACAGATTTCTACAGATTAAACCCTGAGGACAATGACCTCACAATCTAAAATTTCAAACCACATTAACAATCAAAGTACCACGAGAGAGTGAGCAGACACAGGATTAGGTCACATCCCAGCACAAAAACCTCAGGTAAAGAATTACTGACCAGAGATTACAAAATCATTGCGCTTAAATATAAAAAAAAAAATTAAAAAGGAAACTCAAAAAATATATCAAGCAGATCTGGAAACAGTCAAATGAGATTTCTAGAGGAAAAAGTAATGGTGTGATAGATGCATATAACTTCTCCCCCCGCCCCCCCAATTCCATTCTCTCTTTCTTCCTAATAGAATCCTGGGGACTGTGCCTATCCATAAAAAATGAAAAAACAAACAAACAAACAAACACAGAACAAAAACATTTCCAACCTCCTATGAAAGTGTGGCCATGTGATTAAGTTTTGACCAATGAAAAATAAGCAGAACTTGTTGGCTAAGTTTCCAGGAGCCATGCTGTGACCTTAAGAATTGAAGCCAAATGCTAAAAATTCCTATGACTTCATAAAACTGCCATAACAGCCCTAGAATGCATACATATGGATTTCTTTTATGAGAGAAACAATAAGCTTATATTATTAAGCCACTGCTTTTGGAATTTTCTATAAACAACTAAACCTAATTATAATTATTAGAGATAAATTAAACAGCAGAATAGGCTCTACTAAACAGAGACTTGGCAAACTAATAGAAAAAATGGAAATGAGGATATTTTCCAAGGTGCATCAAAGAGAGATAATGAGATAGAAAATATAAAAGCGAAGGTTAGAACTATGGAAACTAGAATGAAAGGGTGTGTGTGTGTGTGTGTGTGTGTGTGTGTGTGTTACTGAAGAAGAACATAGAGATGGAGATTGGGGAGGAGTAGGGACATGGTGAATGTCTGGGGAAGAAAAGAAATGTTTGAAGAGATTAAGGCCGAGAGTTTTCTAGAATTTTGAGTCCTCAGCTTCAGAAAATATGTCTCAAGCTCATAAGTATAAACAAACACACTGAGACGTTTCTTGATAAAAGAAAAGACAGTCTGTAAGGGAACAAAAGTAGGGCTGAGAGCAGCATTCTCAATAAGAACAGAAGCCAGAAGATGATGGGAGAACAGAATCCTATTTTCAAAATATTGGTAGAAAAAAGACAACCTAGGATTCTATAATCAGCTAAAATATAATTTTAATTTGGTGGGAAAATAAAGACATTTTCATCTCTATAGAACTAAAGAGCTTTTAACTCTAAACCCTGAAAGAACTGCTGAAGGAAATAACTTCAGAAAAAAAGAATTAAACCCAGGGGGAAGGAAAACAATTGAAGGAATAGTGAGCAAATAAATTTATGAACATATGCGTAAACCTTAAAAAGCACTGACTATGCAAAATGATAAAAAAAAAAAATTAGCACCTTGTTCTGGAGTTTAAAAATTCATTGTGTAACTAATTGGTTAACAATAACACAGGAGACAGGAGAGGCTGATCAGAATTAAAGCATCCCAAGCTCTTTGCATTTCTATAGAGGAAGGTAGACATATTGGTTAACATTAGATTTTGCTACTGTGAAATTTAAAGGGAAGCTGTAAAGTATTTTTTTAAATGGATAAATATGTGGAGTTAATACTTGGGTAAATTTAAGTAAACATCGACTTTTAAAACAATAATATGTATGACCTGTGGGGTTTATACTATCTACAGAATAAAAGTACATGAGTAAATTAGCACAAAAGACTGGGAGTGTGAATACATTTGGTAAATTAATTAAAAATGTTCTTAGGCTTTTGATTTGTCTGGAAATTGATAAAGGTACAAATTTGAGGTAGACTGTAATAAGAATATATTTACTATTTTTAAGGTCACACTAAAAGAACAATAAATAAATGACTAAATAAATAAGTTAATGGAAGGAAAATGGGTAATTGAAAATTTCATCTTAGTGAAATTATAAAACACATAAACCAGAACAAAAGACAGACTGCCTGCACAGGAACAGAAGTTGTAGCTGAAAGTAGAATTCTCAATAAGAATAGAAGCAAAAAGACTTAATACTTCAAATACTTTTTTAAAAAGTTAAGAAAAGGGCAAACAGCAAGAAAAAATAAATGACACAAACATAAAACAAATAGGATGATGGTAGATTTAAAACCAAATATGTCAGTAATTATATTAAATAAAAATGCAGGACATGTCATTTATAAAACAAAGGCAATAAAATGGATTTTTTTAAAAAGTTCAATCCTGTTTCCAAGAGACACAAGAGATACACCTTAAGTATAGTAACCCAGAAATGTTGAAAGTAAAAGGATAAAAAAAATTATGCAAAAATTAACCAAAATAAAATCAGAGTAGTTACACCAACATCAACAAAGTAAATGATAAAGCACAAATTAATACTAGAGGTAAAAAGAAATGTTTCATAACGATAAAGAGGCCGCTTGAATAGGAAGATTTAATAATTTCAAAATGTTATGCACCATATGATATAGACTTAAACAGGAAAATTGATAGAACTAAAGAGAGATTTAGACAATACACAATCATGGTTGGCGATTTTAACATCTTATTTAACTAATAGAAAGAGCCGACAGTAAAGATTTAGACCATCTGAACGTCAAGATTTAAAAATTTGAGCAACCGGCACATTATAGCATAAAAATAGAGGTGGCTTCTCATCATTTTTGCCACATAATGGAACCTCATCATGGATGTGATCCCTCATCACTGTCGACATATTCTATTGGTCAGAAGCAAGTCACAGGTTCCACCTGCACTCAAGGGGAGGAGATTTGATAAGGTCAAGATTCATGGGAGTCACCTGAGGATGTGTCTCCCACAGCTACTCATACACTTATTGGGTATATATTTATAGATCGCCTGTTGTAGATGAGATATTGTGCTAGTTGGGACAATTGAGATAAATAAGCTGCAGCTCCGCCCCCAAGGAGCAACTAGGCTGGTGGGAAATGAAGACCCATCAACATTTACTAAACAATATGTATGTGCAATGACGGG
>NW_006439568.1:5757564-5758033 GCF_000325575.1 Pteropus alecto | reverse complement strand
GGGGGAGGGGGGGGAGGGGCGAGGAGGACAAGAAAAACGGAGTAGAGGCACCTCCCCCATCCTCGTGATGGGCTGAGGAAGGTCAGGAGGACCGCATGGGTGAAAGCAAAGATTTCTCATTATCCAGAGTTGCAGGTAGGAGCGGGGAGCCAGGGAGACATCTGACGCATGCGCAGTGTTGCTGAAGGTCACCAGTAAAGTGTTTTATAAAATCAGAGACTTAAGAGGAATGAGGGGCCTTGTACATAGCTTTCAAAGGGTCCACCTCCTTGCATTGTCAGTCATCAACCTCCACCCCCCCCCCCAACTTTTTCGTCTTTCCAATCAGCCTGTGATTTCCCTGAGGATAGAGACAATGGCTTATGCGTTTATAACATCCTTTACCACCTTCTTCCACCCTTTATGGGATCGATTTGTCTAGCATCCAGCCCCGTACCTGGCAAATGTGTGCGGACTGAAAACGAGACAG
>NW_006439568.1:5757031-5757534 GCF_000325575.1 Pteropus alecto | reverse complement strand
GTGGTCTGGGACCCACCTGCCACTCCACCCAGACCCTGAGTGTGCTGCTGTGTGGCCTCTCACAGCTGCAGCCCCCACCCACCTCAGCTGCGGCTGCGTCACTGGGAGGATGATGGGGTCCCCGTGTACCGTGTGCATATGGTTTTGTTTGTGATTAGCAGCATCCCAAGGGAAAACAGACTGCCCGGCCCGGCTCCTCTTCACGTTTCATGTTGTTGTGTTTTGTAGGAGGGCGGGGTGTACGGCGAAGTGTTCGGGTGGGGGCGTCCTGTTTGCAGCCCGGGATGACTCGCCTGCACGCTGCTGTGCTCCGTGCACTGCTCCCCAGGCAGCAAGGGAGGGGACCGGGCTGTTCCTTTCAGTGCCGCCAGGTCACTGAGCAATGAGGGGGAACACCCCCTCTCTTTGCCAAGTGAGCTGTGTTTAGGCTGGGCCTGGCTGGGGAAGCCGCTGAGTCATTGGGGGCTGAAGCAGACCCTGCTCCTGGCTGGGGGAGGCAGATA
>NW_006439568.1:5741588-5757001 GCF_000325575.1 Pteropus alecto | reverse complement strand
CCCAAACAAAACAAACAGATCTCCAGTCTGCAAACCTTGAACCACAAAACTGCAGTTAGGAGCTTAAGTGTTTGCGTCCCCATGCTCAGATGTAGCTTCCTCTGCGAGTGCACTGTCGCAGGAGCTGCTTCCGCTTGGAAAAGAGGTTTATTTTTCTTATTAACACTGAGGCATCAATCTTGCTAAACCATATGCCCTTGGGATGCATCCACCTAAAGGGGCCTTTTTCTAATTTGTGCAGCGGCATCGATATGAGTTAGTGTATAGGTCAGGAGTGGCCTCGTGACCTTTTGGGATCCGCGGTTTCCTCATCTGGGAAGTGAAGAGAATAAAACGCATTTCATGGGATTGCGCAGTGATATGCGTAAGCGAGGCGTCCAGTAAGTGCTCCGTACTGGATAATAAATGCCCAGTAAATAGTGCCTTTATTATCATCCTTGTAATCTCTACCTCAAAGATTTGCCCTGAGGATGAGTTTTGTGAAAATCATGAAACAATTGGCCCGTGTTCAATTAATGATAGCTGTTAAAAAAAATTTTTTTTTTCATCTTTTGTCCCATAGTGTTTAATAAAGTCATGATAAGTAGCAGAAACTAAAGATGAGATGGGAATTGTAGAGGGGGAGAGATGCTTTATGTCAGGGATAGGAAAACTCTTGAAGGCAGAGGAAGATTCTAAGTTGGGCATTCTATGCAAAGATGCTAGGGAAGGAGGGTGCATAAACTAAAGCAAGGGGGATGGAACTGAAAGTTTTTTGATTACCACTGTATCTTAAACCATTAATTAATTATCTGGAAAAAACTTGACAGAAGGAAAAATAACATTGGGCAATTGAGGAACCTCTTTTGAAATGACAGTCGATGGACATTCTTCAGCATAGGAGCCATGGCGGATGAGTGGGGGCCTGATAACTGGCCCCTAAGGCGTGACACATAGGATGGCTGGCTGGGGAGTCACAGCTGCACTAAATAGAGACTATCTCTTCTGCAGTTATGTTGGTGATATTTCAGTTTGTGGGGAGAGCCAGTGGCAGCCGTCAATGGATTTGTGACTATCAATTGATATCCCACAAGACGTGTTCTGTCAACAAGCTTGGCTGCTGCTAATTCCCTAAAAGAATCAGAGGAATTTCTTGTTTCTATCCCACATTCAAAGGCCACTGAGTCTGATTATAGAGAGCAAAAGGATGAAGTTTCCTTTACAGCTGTTTCAAGGGTGGTGTAAGTCTTGCAGCTTTTCAAATCATCAAATGCCAACATGAAAGTTCTTATTTCTCTCTTTTTTTTTTTTCCTGCTTTATGGGTCAGATCTGGAATCTAGTTCTGGCTCTGCCTCTGCCTGTGTGACCTTGGGCTCGTCACTTAATCCCTCTGAACCCTTTTTTCTTCATTGTTTAAATAATAGAACTTTTCTGACCATCCTTTCTAAAGCAGATCCTTTTCCTTTATTATTCTTTATAGCACCATTATTTTTCTTTCCTTTCTAGGACTAATCAAAAGTTGTAACTACTTTCTGTATTTTTATTATTATTTTTTATGTTTTAATATTCCGCCTCACTGATATAGCAAAGGCTCTATCTATCTTATACACCAGCCCATCCTCGTGATGGGCTGAGGGAGGTCAGGAGGACTGCGTGGGTGTGGGCACCAGGGACCCATGCTCCTGTGAGAATCTAATGCCTGACGATCTGAAGTGGAGCTGAGGCGGTGATGCTAGTGCTAGGGAGCGGCTGCAAATATAGATGAAATGAAGCTTTGCTCGCTGGCCTGCCACTCACCTCCTGCTGTGCGGTCTGGTTCCTAACAGGCCACAGACGGTACTGGTCCACCATCCAGGGGTTGAGGGCCCCTGCACCCGTGCTCCTGTGAGAATCTAATGCCTGATGATCTGAAGTGGAGCTGAGGCGGTGATGCTAGTGCTAGGGAGCGGCTGCAAATATAGATGAAATGAAGCTTTGCTCGCTGGCCTGCCACTCACCTCCTGCTGTGCGGTCTGGTTCCTAATAGGCCACAGACCTTACTGGTCCACCATCCAGGGGTTGAGGGCCCCTGAAGTGCACTATTATATCCTTAGCACACAGATGGGGCCTTAGCACGTAGGAGGTGAAATAATATTTGTTTAACAGATAAATTAATCACATTAGTTAAGCATATAGAAGGGTTTTTAAGAAAAAAGCAAACGATTGTATCGTTTGTTATTATTATACTCTTTATTTGCTGTTACTATTTATTTTCCCTCATTTTTTCCTATTAGTTCACTCTTGGATAAAAGGTAAAATGAGGAGAAGAGGGCCCTGTCACAACCACTTAGACTATAAAAAAATCTTTGACCATTTCTAATCCCAGGCTATTTTGTGTGCTTTACAGGACGTAGCTGCTGCTTTTAAGTCTCTTTCTTCTCTGTCAGCTGCAGAGTCCTAACACTACTCTAAGACATCAGCTTATTTGGTTAAAGTCTTATATCTCAAGTGCAAATAACAGGATAGAGTTGATAAAAATAACAGGCAATTTTCATTAAGATAAGGAGCATTGTCATTCAGTAAAGCCATGAGAAGGGATATGATGTGAAAAAATCACACAAACATATACACACATACACATTGCCTTATGAACAAGCAATAAATCCAGGCACCAGCCCATGTCATTCCATTTATAGAAAAGAATTATGTCTTAAATAGAAACAGAGTCTGCAGAGATAGAGTTCAGCAATCGCCACACCTGTTTCAATGTTACACTAGTCAGCTTGAAGCTATGAAATATATCTTCATTATAGTGAGATCTCTTTTCTTTTAATTTTATATTACATAGCTAAAAGAGTTTTTTAAGTTTCGAGTCCTGCCCCCTAACTGGAGGAATAGTCCATTCTCAGGATCAACCTCTGCCTCTTGAAAAGCAGATAACTACCTGCAACTTTAGATCCATAGTATTTCTACTTTCAAGATGAACAATAACAAGAATAAAGATCTGAGTCACATCTCAGACCCATCTCATATGATGCTCACAACCTATCAATGTTTGCAAATAGATAACAATAAGAAACTACAAATAATAGTTTCAATTTATTACACCCTTGCAATGTGTCAGATACTATGGTCAGTGTTTACAGGCATATGTATCTTTTAATCCTCTTCATAAGGTTATTCTTAAAGATTGAATCAGATAATGCCCTGTAAACTGCTATTATGTAAATAGCTAGCCATTTACCAAAATCCATTCTCTTTCACTTCAGTTTCAAAGCTATAGCTGTGTTCCTCCTCACTTGCTTAGGAAATCCTCTTCATAAGGTTATTCTTAAAGATTGAATCAGATAATGCCCTGTAAACTGCTATTATCTAAACAGCTAGCCATTTACCAAATCCATTCTCTCTTTGACTTCAGTTTCAGAGCTATAGCTGTGTTCCTCTTCGCTTGCTTAGGAAATATTTTTGATTCTGTACTTACTCTTTTTCTCAGCTTTCTGGTGAAGAAATGAGGCCAGCAATAGCAAACATGGAAGCCTTGTCTTGAAGGTGATATCATACTGTCTTCCTTGGCCTCTACATGACCACAAGGAGGAGAGCCTTGGGCGTGTAGGTGAGTGAGAAATATAGTTCTATCTTGTTTGAACCACTGACTTTTAGAGATTCTTTTTCTTAAATAGCAGTTATCTTTTCCTTAACCATCATAAACATTAAGGAAAGTTCCTGGAACATAGAAACAGCTGAATAATTGCAAGTTATCATTATTTTTATTACTAGTAGCAATTATCGTCACAACGACCTTGTGACGATTATGGTAGATGTTACAATGAATACTGGAAAACTATGCGAAATATGAGTCAGTAATTGATTTCTAGTGAATGAAAGAAGGCTCAGTGGAGATGCACATTCTCCTAGTTATTTTAATGCTGATCTGAAATCTGTCTTATTTTTAATAACTACATTTCTCTCTCTGTTCTGAAGCGAAAATAGCAAATTGCCCTAAAAAGAGAGATTCAGAATAAACTATGTATGTGAAGAGAAGCTATTCTAGCACCTAACCCTCCCCACTGATGAGGGATCCCATAAATCTAAATCTAAGGGGCGGGAGAGGAAACATTAGCTTGCACTCTTCTAAATCCTTGTGGCAAGTATTGGCCCTTTTCAAAGCACGGGATTTCAAAGGGGCTGTCTCAGAAAAAGATGTGAGCTGCTCTGATTATTGTGTGTATGAGTTGGGGCCAGGAAGAAGCGGAAGCATTTTTTAATCCATTTTTAAAATGTAGGTAGTTCTGTCAATATGTCAATGAGGAATAGTCTCAAATCCTATCAGCTTCCCCCATTATTCCCATCTAAAAATGGTCTAGATTGTAATTACTTAGACTCAGAAAAAAAAGAGGGGAAATAATCAATTGGAAACTCTCTGAAAGGAAGAATTGGGTCGTGGCCTTTGAGAGCAGGGTTCTCTTTGTCTGTTTTCCCTTTTCCCTCCAATGGCATCACCTTGTATGTTTCCAGCACGCCCTATGTGTACAGGCAAATCTGCATCTCATTTCTGCTGAATATGTTTTCAATTTAGGATTTGAGTTTCCAGATTGACTTGTGAACACCTAAAAGGACTCAATGTCACCGTGACATAATGTTCCCCAAAGGCCAGTTGGCCGTCAGCAGAGAAATGGGCAGTGATTAGCTAGCTGTCAGTGGTCAGAGGTGCTGATGTGGCTGCGGAAACCAACGTGGGAAAACTGAGAAGGAAAGAGGGAGAGACTGAGGGGGTCATGGGGGAGGGGAGATGGTACCAGGGAAACTTTGTAAACGACAGCGATTGTTAGAAGATGAAACACGAAGAGAGACTTGCCAAGAAAAGATGGAACTCCTACAGATGATTTGGACTGTGTTTAAAAGACCACTTTAAATAAAAAAAGATCTTAGGGAGTGCATTTTCAAACTAAGAGGAAGGAACCAGAACAAAAAGGAAAAGTAATCTACATCTGAAGAAATTAGATTCACAAGAAGTCCAGGGGCTAATTACAATAGCATGTTTCTAAAAATCAGGATAAAACAACTTTTCAAAAGCAGTAATTCCGGGGACTACTAACTGCTATCATCTGCAGAGATTCATTTACATGCCAGCATGTTATATAATCACCTCCTTTAATCATTTGTGGAAATATCAATATCCCTGCTTTACCTGAGAAAACATAAAAACCTGCAGGTTTGAAAAGTTGTAACTTTCTTCTTTTTGCCCTCTATTCTCCTCCCTAAAAATCAATGGTTTCATCAAGATGTATTTAACTGCATTTGTTTGTGGGGGTGGGGAGGGGCACGGGGAAAGGAATCACAGACGAAGTGAGAAGAAGGGAAGAAGGAACTATCCAGTTATGTTAATTTTGTTAATGATGAAGATGGTGTTAATGAGATTTGTTTAATTTGTGAATTTGCATATGAATCCCTGATTCTCCTCCCATACCAGCCCCAGGAGCACCTTCATTTCTCCTCATTGGCCTCTCTCTGACCCCTGATCTAGTTGTTGATAAATTGGTCCTTCTTCTTACCTCCAGGAAGGTCCTCTGATGGAGTCTGATTGATGGCATCCATAATTCTATCACTTATGTAACTGGGAATCTTGATTGGAGAAGTTGGTTTTTGTGCTATTTATGGGAAGGTGGCCTGACGGGAGGATAGCCCCTTTCCATATATGGCCTGAGAAATTTTTGTGACAAAAGGAAGCATTGTTTGCTTAGTAAAGCTTTTGTTTACTATTTTGAGTATTTTGGAATATATATATTTCCCATTAAATGCACCCTCAAAGGAGCCACCTCTGAAAAATTAGAAAGTTACAGGCTTTATGTGGGTGACCTCACGATCTTCTTCTAAGTCTCTTTTTTCTCCTTTTTCTCTAAACCCCAGTCCTATTCCATTTTATCATGGTTTATTTCTAAGTGAGTTTTTGTCTAAACAGGAAATGAGATCAAGTGGACAGAAAATTTGAACCCAAGGACAAGTAGTTCTGGAATTATATCGAATACCGCTTTATAATAATTGTGTGTCTTTAGTTTTAACATCTGTGAGTTTGAATTTTCTTAATTTTAAAAATAGGGAAAATTAAGTCATCCTTTCATAGTTTGTGAGTACGTCTTATGTGAACAGGCTTAGCTTTTTCACAAATAGCAATTCCTCAATAAATAGTACTTTACATTTTTGAATGTCTAAAAAGTCTTTTTTATTATTATTATTTATGCTACAGCACCTGGTCTTCCTAGGTGGTCTCCCATCCAAATACTAATCAGGCCCAACCCTGCTTAGCTTCCAAGATCAGACATCAGGCTTGTCCAGGGTAGCATGGCCATACACCATGGACTGTGGCTCCACTGGGGTGTGAACTCAGGACCTTCTGTGTGGAAAGCAGAAGTGCCAACTGCTACACTATGGAACCATGTCCTGAAAAGTCTTTAAGAATCAAAGAAAGAAAGCTATAATGATGGATCGGTACACCATGAGAAGTATATTTGTGGAACTTGAATTCTCAATCAGATCTCATTCTTTTTCTCCTTTTGCCCCATAATAATTTCTTTAAGTCAATAACATGCGATAGTAACTAGTTATTAACACGTGTGGCCCATTACTAGGTTATAAGTTCCTTGTAAATTGTAATTATGCCTTTTTTTATTCTTTTGGGTTCTATAGGACCAATTATATTATCGGTTGCTTAATTCTTGCGGGCCGTGTGAAAGAGTTTGCTTAGTGCTTCACAACGTTCTCACCTCTTGTAGAAGCCAATATTTTGCCCTGGCTAACTTGGTTTTCTTAAGACTTGTAATGAATGCATTTTTCTAAAGCATTCTAAAGGTGTCTTCTTTCTTTATGGGGTGTTTTTCTAATAAAAATGACCAACGAGTGCCCTAGACTGGACAGGATACCTCACCATACCTGGGGGAGAAGCAGCTGACACAACAGTGCTTCTGTCAACCCATCTACCACTTACTACATTTGGTAATTTTGATCATTCCCAAAAATAATTTCCACTCCCCCCAAAAGAATACATTAGAAAAGAAAAAAAAAATGACAGGAAAGCAAATATTTTTCTCACTATTGCTCAAAATTTTTAGTTCAAGTTTCAGTTTTTGCCTCATTCTTTGGCAATGGAAGAGAAAGAAAATAACAAGCTTGACATCCAAACAAAATAAAATCGATCGAGTGAATTCTCAGCTTTTTCCAGTTGAGATAATTACTGTGGGGAGTGATAAATACCACCCAATTTCACATTTTGCTGTCTAGGATTTTAGCTGTTTTCTGCATCTCATATCGGCTTATTAAATCTGACTTGGGAAAAAATGGACGAATGAGTTCATTTTATGCACCTTGCTTCCTTAGCAATCGAAATTTCCCCTTGTATATATCTAAGTTTTGATTGCCAAGACTTCTTTTTAAATCTTTAAATTGCACATTCTGACCAGAAATTGCAATAGGAGAATCATATTTTGTCTAAGCAAATTTTCTAACCTGTAGGTTGTTCTGCAGTGTGTTTCATATAAAAAATACGAAAAAATCTAAATTTTTTTTTCGTTGGTCATTTTTATTAGAAAAACACCCCATAAAAAATAAAAAATCTAAATTTTTTCTAGTGTTTTTTTCTCATCCGGAAACAACAGTACACAACGTTACAGATTTTTCGGGGGTGGGGGGGCGTGCTTAGTCACATTATGCAATTTTATATTACTAAGAAGCATTAGTATATACTTTAAAAAATTATCTGTTTCAATATACAGTTGCAGTCCCTGGCTTTTAAGATCTTGAAAAAGACATATCGGTATGTCGAGTCTGTCTGAATTAGGGGAGCATGAAGTGATACTTAATCTGCAATAACTTGACTCTCAAAAGGCTCTTTCATTTCTTTTTCCTTCCCCCAAACCTACCAAACTAAGAAAATGATCTGCTTTTTCAAAGTTGATAAACCAACGCCTATTCTTTCGGCTTCATTGCCTCTCTGGATTACCACGTTTTGTCAATGTCTGATAATCGGCTCCTTTCTGAGGAAGTCCTTCGGGGGTCAGAGGCTAATGGTATCAAACATCAGCCTGTCTGGTGTGTTGTAAGGGTGTTTGGTTAAGATCAAGATCCCTGATAAGAATGGATTTGCCCTGCCTGGGAAAGGAAATGGTTTCGGATACCAGCACGGTCAGTCCTGAGGGAGGCAGAGAGAGGGAGATGCACCGAACACACGATAAGTTGGAGTTTGTTTTGCTTTAAAGTCAAGAGTCCAAATACCATCATTTAATACTGGAAAAACCAAACCTTGAGTCATGGGTAAAGTCAGATTCACCTTCAGTTCTGCACTATTGAGGTGAACAGCAAATCAGATAGCTAGAAAGTAGCCGTGAAGCAAAACAAATGAGTTCCCAGTTCCCCGAGTTTAAACCCGTACTCCTTGGGTCTGGAGGTCAGAGCTCACCACTCAAGGTGACACCTCATATTTTATTTAAGCGCTTTTCTTCTGAGGAGTTGAAAGCACCTGGCAGACATTAACTCATTGGGGGAGTGAAAGGAAACACAGATCTTACCAAATAAATAACTACATTTAAAGATCTGAGTCCCTTGGTCCATCCAGTTTAATAAAATCAATTTCGTTTTCCCATTACTTTGTTTCTTAGGTACGCTTTCAAGGTGACATATCACTTTAGCCAGTCCTCTGATTTCTGGGAAGACAACTTTCTCTACATGGAATCTTTTTCTTCACAAGAATCTTCAGAGTTTCCTTAGTGTTGCCACAAAGTCCTTATGCATGAGATTGTGTGTTCTGTTAATATTTGTTTTCATTTTTTTCAGTTTCACCTTCACTGATCAAGGACTCTCTTAATAATGTCCAACTGTCAACCGAGAAGATGTTCAAAAGGACATGGAGAATAATTAAAATGTGGCAGGGAAGCGAGGGACAGCACTGACAGTGACAGTATAGTTCAATGTCATTTTACTGATGAGGACATCAAAACCCAGAGAAAGTGAAATCCTTTATTACCAGAAGGAGGAAAGAAAGAGAGAGACAGAGAGAGAGAGAGAGAAGGAGGGAGGGATAGAGAGAGAAAAAAAAAAAAGAGAAAACAAAAGAAAGCTGCTTGTGATTATGGTAAAACTGTCCTTTGAAATTACAACCTTAGGGGAAGTCCCAGTCAGGGCTGTGGCCAGCCTGGGCTTGGTGGCTGTTCCAGATCTGCCTCTCTACAGTCAGCGTGGACCTGGGATACCATGTCCTTCACAGCTTGGGTTCCCAGTTGTTTACTGGCTGCTTTGCTCAGCTTCTGGCACTCTCCTGGCATACAGCGGACCAGAGAGAGAACACTTGTTACTCCCGACAGCAGGTCATCCATTACCCAGGTCAACTGATTTCTGGGATGCCAAGGGAAGACCACCACATTTAGTGTCTCTGATCATCTTTTCAGAAACAGCGTGAGTCCATTTCCTCCATGAAGCTCTGCTTGGCCTCCCTAAGTTTCTTCCGGATTACTTTTCCAACCCCTTCCTTATTTAACATTGCTCTTATACTGCTGATTTTTTATGTGTCTTTTGCACCTGTCTTACTTCTTTGGTGACTCTGTAAGCTTGTAAAAACAGGAACTGTGTCTCTTGCATCATTTACATGTCAATTGTGCTGCCGGACATAAAAGCAAATACTTATGGAACATTTTAAATTTTTCTCTGCTTCAAAAGTTGTAGTTCTAAGAAAAAAACACCTCCCTCATTTTTGTCCTCTTGTTCATCTCCTCCCCACCCACTGGGATAATGGTGGGTCAAGTGTAACTAATAATAGAGTAACTTTATATTGGTTTATTTGTATACCTTGAATTTTCGTTCTCCTAGCTAAGTGTTATAATTTCCAATTTTTGTATATTTTTTATAAGTGTTATAATTTCCAATTTATAAGTGTTATAATTTCCAATTTTTGAATAAGTGTTATAATTTCCAATTTTTGAATGAGAAAGTGGAAGCCCAAAGAGGCTAAATGACTTGACCGGGGTCACACAGGCAACACATGGCAGAGTAGACTATAGACAGGCTGCAGGCCTCTATGTTGAGGACATGCTCCGTATTCCTCGATGTCCCTTTGTCCTCCCTAAGACAATGTAACCGTGCTGCATTATACGAATCGTTTCGTCCTTACGCTAAAAATGCTGAGATAAAGTGCAGGTAGAAACTATGCACATTGTCAAGTAGATGCTATTTATCTTGGCTACCATGGTTTTACTTTCAAGAATTTCTCCCCTTAGTAATTCCTCTTCTCCGGACACACTCAGGATTTCACATTTTCCTTACACACTCACTTTCCTCTCCTTCCCTATCCCTCTTACTTAGAACCCTTATAGTTGTTGACATTGAAATATAAATGATTGCTAAAGCCTAGTGTATTTCTTTTTCCATAGTCACTTGCAATTTTTAGGTGGAGAATTGTAAGCAAAAGAAATGATTTTCTACCATTAGGAGTTCAGACCTATCCCCGAGAATGTGTGAGCGTCAAACAGCACTCCCTGCCTGTTACGTTTTCCCTCACAACGAGCCTCAGGATAAAAATAAATATTTGGAGGGAGAACATAGTCTCCCCGCCCAGGCAGATTTCCAAAATTTTATCCTGGTTTTCCAGGTCCCTGGATCCTTCCCCACAGCAGTAGTCTGTGTGAAATATTGCGCAGTAATAAAATCTACAGGTTGAGGATAAACCAGGTTAGTGTCCCTAAGTGGGCAAAATCTAAAGTCCAGATGGTCCCCTCAGAATAGCTCTATAGTAACAGTGAAACAAACAGGTGCAGGACAAGTGCACTGGGATGGAAACAGCCTCAACTGGGGACTCGTATGTTAGGTGTCAAAATATACAAATAAAAATAACAGCTCATGCCATGTCAATCTTTTATATTTTTTTCCTATTAAACATTTTACTTGGAACTAAAAGTAAAGTAAATCCATCAACACTTTCTGATTGAGAATTGTACCCCACTCCAGAATAGCCTTTCTTCTTGTTAGTTTTTTACTTGATTACTCAACTTAAATTATTTGTCCTCATTTATCATTTTCCCTCTAATTCCTCTGCTTTGCATCATTTAATTGCCTACACAGCATCTGCTCTACCCCTTGTACAGTCTGTAAGTGCCATGAGATCAGGACAAGGTTAATCCAGTCTTACTTTCAGGGGTGGGTCCTGGTTCACATAACCTTGATCATGTCCACTCCTCTCTATCACAATGATTCATAAATGAGCATGTAACCCAGACTTTTTATCAGTTATTGTTTAGGCTTAGATCTAAGTTGGTCCAATCAGAGTGAAACCCTCGGCTTTTGTTCGCTGGTTGATTACAGAGAATCTGCATCTTTTTCTGGTCAATGTTTAGAGGTAAGACCTAAGATATCTGTAACTATTTTGCTATAACTATTTTGCTATGATGAAAACAAAATCTACTCTTACGTAACGATAGCAAAGAAAAGATCATTGCATAACAGTGGAGCTAGAGCCTTGATCAAACCATACTTGTAGCTATATTGGTCTTTTTGTTTAAAAAACAACAAATCTTTATTGTTTAAATCTAAGCCAGATTTTTATATTTCTTACTAAAGAAAATCACACTAAACGATAAACTATATATCATAATATATTGGTGCTTTCACTTCAAAGGCACATATGTATTTTTTTCCTTATTAGTATTTTCCTTTGAGATATAGCTTACCGTAAAACGCATTGATTTTGAGTATATTTTGAACAATGCATACGCACCCTGTAAATAACATTTCAATCAAAATTGGAATAGATTAAATAAATGGCTGCAAATTCTTGGAATCCTGAGATGTAGAAAATAATGAAGAGCCTGGCAACTAGACATGTGAGAGAAGCCTTCTAGATCATCCAGACCATATACAAGTATATATGAAAGATGTATATGATGAGCTGGGCTTGTCAAAATGAGAAAAACTACCCAGCTGACCAACAAAATCATGAGCTAAGTAAAGCAATATTGCTTTAAGTTACTAGGCTTTGCAATGGTTTATCACACCGTGAAAACACATTGATAGAAAAATATAGAGCATGTTTCTCACCTAGGAAAGTTCCCTTATGCCCCTTTTCTGCTAGGTTTACCCCACCATCAGGCAGCTACTCTTTTGATTTCTGTCATATTTTATTTCCACCTGTTTTTAAACTTTGTATAAAATAAATCCATACACGTTATACTTTATGTCTGACTTCTTCCTCAACATAATGTTTTCTTCTTTTTTTTCCGTATTTTTTTTGTGTGTGTTTCTTTGATTGCTCAGTAGTGCCTCATTGTGTGATTATATAGTAATTTGTTTATCTATGCTCCTTGATGAACTTTTGGGTTATTTCCACCTCACTTTTATCTATCTCCTAATCAAATAGAGCTGGTTTTTGTTTTTGGTTTTGTTTTTTTGCCTGCTTGGTTGAATGTAGCTACTAGAGTTAACTACTAGACCCTCTTTCAAGGATTTATTTTAGTGAGTCTTTAGCAACTGGTTTCTTTGTTGTGACATTACTCTTTAAACTAAAACTGTAAATTGCACAAATGATAAGTAGTTTGATTATCTAATTCTCAGTCAGACTCTCAGCGATTTCCCTTCTGATACCATAATAGGAATAGAATGAAGATAACCCTGATGACAAAGTAAGAAAGAGGGAGAAGGGGTTCGGAGATTATTGTTGCATGTGGTTTGATCCATTAATGCTGCAAAATCTCTCTTTTACGGAGTAATTATTCTTCTCCCTTATGCCACCCTAAAGTTACTGGCCCTAGAGAGCTTCGTAATTCAAAACTTCGTTGCTATGCCAGACTAAAGAAATATTTATTTTCATTCTATTGTGAGCATTGGTTAGTTAATTTCTAAAAATACATATTGTTTGGATTCTTTACCTGACTACCTCTTAGAAATGCTTTATTTTAGAAAGGACTCTTAATATATAAAAAGCTTAACCTGGTGCCTAGCACTTGGTTGGTATTTGATATATATTACTTTGCTTTCTTCTTCCTTCTGGGTAAATTCAAAGGCATAGTTAAGAACCAGTGAACATACTCATAGGACATGTATATGGTAGGAATAAAGATATTTCTCATTATGCTCGAGTTGAAGAAATAATGCCAGAGCTTGCACACAACTGTAATTGACAAACAAGTTGGTCAATTCTGCAAAAAACGGGATGAATAGAGCTTATCCACACTAAAACAAAAGGCTTGGATTTACAACCCACAGTAATTTTAGGGAGTTCTGACTTCTTACTCATTTTCTTTGTCTATAAATTGTAGTTCTAACTATGTATTTAAATATCAATTTTATGAATGGGTTCTTCATGGATGGCAAGAATACACTGGCAATTAAGATTTCTTGGGTAATAATAATAATGAGTTTTAGAGTTAAATCATGTCACTTTTTGAGAGACTAAGGCATTTCTTACCCTCTACCTCCACAAATTCTTCGTTGCTAGAAAAGAAAATTCTATCTTAGTATTTGACCTTTTCTCTGTCTGGAGAATGAGTATTATCTCTCCATTGCTGAAAATAGAAAAGATTTCAGAATTTATTGGAATGAATTGTAAATGTGTACAAATATAGAACAGATTTGGTGGTTGGCTAATGGTATCCCCAGATGTTTGAGCTAGTGGAACTCTACTATTCCCTGTTAGACCTGCCTGCAGAAAGCCTGAAATCTGGCTAAGCCCTAACTGATAATGTGGGAAGACTCACTTGGGACCACTTTTTCAGGCCTTTGAGTTCGAAGGAGAAAAATCTTTTTTTTTTTTTTTCAATTGTTATTGTTTTGCATAGCCTTGGGCAACATTATAAATGGGGATTTGAAATAAAAAGTGGTGAGAAGTACAGAAACCAAACAATTTCTCTGATTGGCTGTGCTATGCTACCATTGGAACACAAACAAGGTAAATGCCCAAAGGTAAAATAAATATAAAGAACATAATATAAAGAATGTCTTTAAGATGGACCCTTATCTTGAACAGCTGTTTATTGCATGTTTGCTGTATGACCTAAGTGATTTTTTTTATATGGCTAGGAGTTTTATTCTTTGTGTAAAATTAAATATATTGAAGTATATTTGTGTTATAAAAGATTGATCTAAGGAAATATAGTATCTTCTCTCAATTTAATATAAGAGCTTGCAATAGACTTTAAGAAGGAATAGAGTAGATATGCTCTTAACTAATCTCCCCCTAATAGAACTTCTAGATTAAATGATACTACCCATTTCCTTTATTAATCATACTGGCCAAAGTCCACGGTTACTGAAAGTTCATGGCTAGATGTCCACATACCTCTGTTTCCATCAAATGAGTTGGAATGCTTACCATATGTCAAGCATGATGGCTCCCAAACCAGTTTATGCCAGTTACACTTTATAGTCATTATGTAATTTAATTACATATCGATCAAATCAATTAAATATGAGAGTGAAAGAAGAGAGTTGTTTCTAAGAAAAACAAGCTCTGTGCTTTGCCAAACATGAGTGATCTATCCGCACCATTAAAAAAATGTACGACATAGATGGACAAAACAACTGTAAAAAAAAAAAAGTAGAGGAAGAAAATCTAACCTTATATGTCTCCTCAATCAGGTTGCTTTGCAAATGTCTTTTCACAGACTCAGCTGCAACTTAAGGAAAAACAAATGTGGAAATCTCACAGATGCATCATGGGTGTGGTTTTAATAAGAGAGATGAGGCAGATTCAAATCAGTGAACCTAGGCTCAGAAAAATGTCTTGGTCTTACATCAAAAGTTTGGTCAATAAGTATGCTTTTAAAAATTGTACTTATATTTATGTATCTTTCCTATCATTCTCCCCTTTAACTGACTTTTTGATTAATTGACTTACTATGAATTTTAAGATAAGGAGTCTTCTACTATGTAGTATTTTAAAAAATCCCAATAACAATGCTGCAATAAATGTAGGACAAAATTATTGTAATGTTGATGTAAACTGGAATTCTCTTTGCTCAGAAATTTTATTAATATTTGTTTTCAGTCCCACCTCTGTAATCTGTGAAAACTCAAAAAAGTCCATCCAGTTTCTTATGAATAACAGCTTTTCTTGGCAGACTTTGTTTCTGGACCCCGAATCCATATACGATTCTGGTGTCATAACCACTTTTTATTCATTATCCTGGAGAAGATAAAGGGGCTAAATAAAATATGGATGCAAAGATGTTAGCACAATGCCTGGCACTCTTTCAAAGTCAGTAGTTGTTATTATTATTTTTATTTTTTTTCATCATGACGATGATTTTGCATAGTGGTTCATTTTCCATTTTATCTGTTAAAAACTGAGACTCAGAAGTTAAGCGTTTTTTTTTTCCCCTCCGAATTGCATGAAAGTAAGTAGAAAGACCAGGAATTTAACCTGGGTCATTTGTTTTTCCAAACCTGAGGTTCCTGCCGGTTACCATTTTGCCTTGGAGAAAAC
>NW_006439568.1:5694315-5740534 GCF_000325575.1 Pteropus alecto | reverse complement strand
GCTGAGATGTTACGTAGTAATAGAAAACTAATATATAAACTATCTCAAAATTTTTTTTGTAAAGTAGGTAGGATATAAATACATAAAAACAAATAACCAATTGTGATCATTGTACTAAGTTGTGGAGATGTCATACTCAACCTCGTATATGTCTTAAATACTCAGATCACAGGAAAAAAAAATATATATATATATATATTTTTGCCACTTTTGTCTTTACAAGTTAGTATTTCTCTTTGGTCTCTTTGATTTTTTATTTTTAAAATAATGGATATTTTTAAAACATGTAAAGATATATTCCATAAAGCAATTTCAGACAAATCTAAAAGAAAGTAAAATGTATACATTATTGTACTAAATAGAATTTGTTACTAAGCTGCATAAGAAGTGTTCTTCAGTTGTATAAAAGATCTTTGTGAAGTATTTCTGCTGTCCATGTTTTCTATATTGTATAACTAGACACTTAACCATGAACATAAAAATTCAGAGAATTGTTTAATAATTCCTAATGAAAATGCATGCCAAACTCAGTCGAGTAACTAATGGATGGATATTTAACAACTTGAAATGTTAATATATTTTGGCATCCAATATTTTATCTGGCACAAAAATGAATTCTTTTTTTTCCCATTCGGCAGTCATAAGAATATGGTTGTTGCTATTATTTTAGTATTAGGATTAGCTATTTAATAAAAAGTTCATAGAGCCATTACAGATATTAAACTTTGAATAAGGAATGCATGCCAGACAAGCTCGAGAATGGATATAAGTACAGATCGCAAACCTGATATCCTGAGTGTGTAGTATAACATCTGAAACATAGTAGGTGCTCAATAATTACATCAAAATCAAAGGAACTGAGCACAGAGTAACAATAATTTATATTTGAAAAAGTCCATGGCAAACACTCATATTAAATATATTGTCAAAGTCTGTGATAGTCTACCAAGATAAGGTTAGAATTACAGACTATGAATTAATCTTGTTAAGTACAATTTTTTTTCAAGTAATATTCAGTGGGAATATATCCAAACTATTTTACACAGTATAGGGTAGTGTTTAACTGTGTTTAACAGGAAATTTTCTGCAATCATACTGTATGAGTTGGAATCATACAGTATTAAATTAAGTATTAAAATACAGTACAAGTTAATAATTGTTGCATTGGGAAATTACTCTGTGCCTCACATTAACTTCACTATAAAATAAGGATTTTCATAGTATTTCTTCGTAGAGTTGTGATATTTCAATGCCTGGCACATAAACAACAATATATAGATGCTAACCTTTTCAATTTTATACTATTTTTACCTTCCTGTTTGATACCATTTCTACCTTCTGAACATTGAACTTTTGAAAACTCAAGATAAACAATGGTTTTAAGTGATATCTACTCCACACATTAAATTATTTGAGGCTGCTAAACTCGAAATAATAATAGAAGTTTAGCTGGACTTCTCGTTCTATGTTTGCATGCTTTTCAATAGATTTTTCTGTCTTCATTTGTAGTTCTGATTTTTCTTTATTTGACTCTCAGCATCAATTATTCCCTTCTTCTTTTGTGACACCCTGAATCTTTTAGAGGAACAAACTTTGCTACTACCTCAGTCTGTATATTTCACCTAAGGATGCATCCTGCTAAGATTTCTTTCCCTTTGGCTACTGTGTTTCTTTCATATCTGTGTCCAGGGCCAACCAGAATTAAGAACAGTCACTGAGAATTATTTTGGGGAAACTGGTAGGAGGAATGTATATAATTTTCCTTTCTGCTTTTGTTAAAAAATTTTTAAATACGATTTTTTTTTCCCACCCAGAAATGGAAAATGAAGATGGAGAGAAACTGAGTCCTGTTCTCACATTTGAGCCCCTGAAGTCTCTATGACTGTGGTTTGCAGGTAGATGAGTCAAAAACCTATATGTTCTCTTGGCTTAAGTGAATTTAATGAACTTTTCTGTCACTTGCAACCAAAAGAAAGTAAAGTGATAATCCACCCATAGTTAGGTTACCAGTTACTGTTTCTTATTTTATCAATGTCCCAGCCTCTCCTGGACAGTCCTCCAAACACACTACTAATTTGCCATTATTAATCATCTCTGGGTATAGAAATGAGATAACCTTGTTTGTTAATATTTAATTGTAACATGAATTGATATGCTCTGAGAAGGCTTGACAGAGTTTTGTGACATGTGTATTTAACTTCTTAGAAACATTTCTTTTTTTTGTAACTTTTTTTTTCGAATCTTGGCTTTACTTTGGTTAACTCATGCTTCTTGATAGGAATATATTGTAGAATATCTTTAGAGACACAGAGCCTAGTATCAAATCACAGACTTATCACTCAGGAGTGCTATATATTTGGAAAAGTTACTTATTACTTAATATTTCTGAATATCAGTTTCTTATTTTGCAGAGTGGGGATAACAATATCTCACTTGGTTGAAATGAGGAGTAAAGATAAAACCCATAGAACAAAACATAGCATATGATAGCTGCTTGTGAAATATGCTACACCCTTTTAAGTAAATTTCTAAGTTGATGGGATACTTTCAGCTCTTCTAATGATGATTGTTGACTCATGTATTCTGTTTATAGATTTCTCCTCTCCCTAAATGTTTACTTTAGGATATTTCATTTTCTCTTTTTTACTTCACAGGAGAGAAGGTCAGAAAGAAACGGGAACAGAAATGTAAATAAATATGACTCTTTTATCTAGTTTGGTATCAGACATGTTAAATTTCATTTCAAAAGGCCTTAAGAGTTTGGATTTTTGGTAGCATATTCTTTTGTTCTTGTGCTTCTTCTATGTTTAAAACTTTATTTTCTTGCAAAATACTATTTTCTGAGGAGAGCGTTTTACTGGACATTTTAATTTTCTAGAATGATAGCGACCGAGGTAACGCCTGGATTCAAATTTATTTCAACACATCTGTAATTTCAAAGGAGTTGTTATGTGTTTCTGTAGCATTCTCAAAGTTTAAATGTGCCTGAAACACATGAGTTTTATTGTCAATCTTCCCATCTTCCAGTCTCTCCAATTCAGTCCTGCCTTCTCCACATGGAAGACAGCTAAGAAAACTGCTCAGATTTCCTTTTCTCAACTCCCCGGCTGCCAGCTTTTCTACTCCCTTCTATCCCATAGGAAGCCAAGAGGCTGCTCGAATTTCCTCTGTGGGGTGTGTGTCCCACCTGGCTTCTTCCTCTCTTGTTCAGCAACAGGTGGCTAGTTTTGTGCTGTCAGCACTCCCTACCCCTTGAATGTCAGAATTCATTCCTAGTGGAAATGCAGACTTTGAGTTTCTTCCAGACTTCAACAGGTAAATGCCTATTTTCATATTCTGCAAATAATTTTCTTCTGATGTAAAAATCTTGTTCCTGAAAGATTTCATTGAACCAAAGCAAAACAAAAAAAACAACAACAAAAGATTTGAGTCATACTTAAACAGATCAGTGATTGATCTGTTTGTTACCCCTTTTCTGATTTCTTTCAAAATATCTCCAAGCATGTGCATCATATCAGGTTAACCAATGAACAACAGAATGGAACATATTTTAGCCATATTCATCATGGATTTCACTGTTCTTCTTTTACTATTATTTTGGGTTTGAAAAATTAGAATATCTGAGGATAGAACACAGGACTATATACTTAAAAAATATTCACCCGAGGTAATAGTGAATGTTAGTCAGGTTTAGGAGTCAATGGAAAAAATAATATCTTAATAAAAAATGAAAATGTTTAATATGTGGGGTTTTTCCCCCATAGGAAGTTTCTGAGAGAGTAATGCCTCTTTTTTTTTTTTTAAAGGAAAAATGAAGGTTAAAGGGTAATATGATAAAAATGATAAGTGGATTCATCAATGTATACCAGGTATGAATTTTCCCCAGCAGTATCAGGAATGTGAAAAATAACAGCTTATATTGCATAAAGCTTTATCAAACTAAATTTTACTCTGCGCTCTTATTTTGTTAATCTGCCTGGAAATTTAGTCTCTGTCATTATTGGGGATTACTCCCCATCTCTTCCTCAAGGGTTGTGCAAAGCCTCACATGATCTGATAAAAAGCAGAATATTCCAGAATGTTTCTCCATTTGTTGGCCCATGCGTGTCATCACTAATGGGCCCTCCATTCTAGTCTTCATGGTGACTTGGAATCAGAAAACACTCTGTCTCCCTCTGTAGTTTCTGGCATTGGGTTCTTGGCTTCGCCTGGAGGTCCAATGCCTAGGAGGAACTAATTCCTTTCTGAGACTGTCACCTTATCAAGCTTTAAGCCTCAGCAAGGGACCAGGACTTGAAGCACCGCTACTCACAGTTTCTACTGACATCCCTCCTTTCACAGTCTGGGGTAATCTCCCTGTCTTTACTCTCTGATCATTTATGCTTCTACTCATCGATGGCAATATTTTGCTACATATTACGCTAAAGATGTGGTATGAATTTTGCATGTACAAATAAAATTAAAGCAGCTTTCACCAACCTTTTAATTGTTAAGGAAAAAGGAGGTTTGGGGAAACGAAGGGCAGGGTGGTGTAATGGAAAGAACATTGGCTTGAGAGCTATACACACTGGTCTTAAAATTGAGAATGGCCACCGAAGGGCAGGAATATGTTTGAGTGCAATTCTCTCACTCCTAAAGTGAGGACACCAATACTCATCTGCTTTAGCGGTAATCTTGCTACAGAGGTCATGTGTGTAATACACCTGGCCCACAACAATCGTTCTTTCATTATTAGATTACTGATGGTTGCCATGAGACTGCGTAGGCCACTGTGACTAAGGAATGAATTTATGTGGGTCTCTAGATGATACCCTCAACCAAGAGAGCTCTGTGTTTTTGCGTGTACGAGTCTAATTTCCTCTCTTCGTATGACATCTTTTTTTCCATTCTTTCATTTAACAAATGTTTATTATTTAATATAAATCATATACTTCGCTGTATTCTATAATTTTAATCACGTAAGCTTGTCTATCCTGTCACAGAGTTTATACTGATGTGCGCGTTGCAGGTAGAACAGCCAATTAAAACGAAGTGTGCTGAGTGCTAAGACGGATGTTGTAAAGGGGACCTTGTACACACAAGGACATCGGTCCAAGCCTGAGTGGTGGGGAGTAGTGATATCTAGGCAAACAGGTCACCATCTTTTACTTTATTAATTAATAAACTATTTTTTGCCTAGCCTTGTTTTGAGGGCAAAATGCTCTATAGTTACTTGGCTCTGCTATTCATAGTAGAACACAATAAGTAATTTTGATAAAATTCTGTTCCCTTGATTAATTTATATTTAGTTGACTCAGGCCAAAAAAAATAAAAAAGCACTAATGTTCACACTGACAGTGTTTCATATCGTTCCTTCTTTTAACTTGCCTGTTAACAAGAGTAAGACAGTGATGTTCACCTTTTTCTTTCTTTCTTTCTTTCTTTCTTTCTCTTTCTTTCTTTCTTTCTTTCTTTCTTTCTTTCTTTCTTTCTTTCTTTCTTTCTTTCTTTCTTTCTTTCTTTCTTTCTTTCTTTCCTCTCTCTCTCTCTCTCTCTCTCTCTCTCTCTCTCTCTCTCTCTCTCTCTCTTTCTTTCTTTCTTTTGTTTAAACGGGATATTTTCTTCAAAGAAAATTCTTGTTGGGATAGTAAATATTGAAAACAGGAAAAACAAAAAATACTCTTCAGATGGGTTTCTATTAATCAAGAGCTTTTAAATTTCTCCACCCTCTCCACTACTCTTTTTTTTTCTCTTTCCCAACACTTCAGAAATCCCTCTACAGAGCCCCAGTTTAACTAGGACAAAGTAACACAGGCCTAGGGAGATGCTAAGCTTTCTGAAGGGAATTACGGTGAAGAAGTGATTCAGAATTTGCCATACTTGACGTTCAAAAGGATGGTCAAGATGACGTCTCAAATCATTTCTCATGGTGAGAGTTTGTAGACAAATGATATTTTATTGAGATCTGAACAACTTTCATTCAGAACAGTTTTTCTTGGATTTTAGTGATTGTTTTCTAGGCCATAAAGATTAAAAATGTGCCAATGCCACTGGGAAACAAAATAAGTTTTTCATAACAGAATATGAAGAAAGGGTTCTGCTAATCTTATTCTTAGTGAAGAACAACTAAGTGTGTTTCCTCTTCCTCTTTTCTCAAGATTCAAAGTCTTTCTTTCTCCATATAGGGATCTGAAAAGGCCAGTATTCAGTAAGAGGGGAAAGATTTGGCCATATTTTATGGAACTTTTGGGGGAGAGGGAGAGAGAGAGCAAGAAAGAGATTTTCCCAGTGGCTGTATGGATGAGTGTTATTGTGTGGTGTACGTTCTTACAGCTAGTAGTAATCACTCCTCAACATAATAGAGTTTTTTCCCAGTATCGAATGTGAACACACGTGAGCCTTTTCCTTCAAGGGCACTTTTTATTCGTGTTCTTGAATATAGGTTATCATTGTGATTCTAACCCACTTTTATTAGAGTCTGTTTTTAATCAAATGAAAGGTCTTTACTGGAGGATATTTCTTGTGGGTGAAAAAATGAACCCATTGAAAAATTAATAACAGAAATTTCTTTGATAATTTGTTTTTGAAAATATGGCTTTGGTAATGTGTATATTTAGAGGCTGTTGTTTATTCACAAGTACCATATACATCTATTTACAGTAAAGTGGAGTTAGCAGATCAAGAAAGTAATTCTTTTGGAGAAGACTATCATCTATCTTACATTAAAATAGTCTTAATTATCTCCAAGGTAAAGGGTATTTTGTCCTCACTTGCATTTATTTTCAGAAAATTTAAGAGCAGTTCTTTAAGGTATACTTCAATATGATGTCATCATTGCTGTGGCAGGATGAAAAAAAAGAAGATCCCCCAAAGACATATTCACTTTCTAATCCTTGGAATCTGTAATATTATTTTATATCCTGACATCACAAAAGATGTGATTAAGTTAAGAATCTTGAGAGAAGGCAAAGAAGTTAGCTTTGGTTAACTGGCAAACCCTAAATGCCATCACAAGTGCCTGTGTAAGAAAGAGGTAGAGGGATATTAGACAGAGATACACAGAGGAGAAGATGATAAAAAACAGATGATAAAAAAGGAGCCACAAGCCAAGGAATGCTGAAAGAGACAGGACAGGCTTTCCTCTTGCAGCTTCTGGAGGGAGCACAGTCCTGATTAAACCTTGGTTTCAGGCTTCCGGCTTCCATAACTGTGAGACAATACATTTCTTCTGTTTCACAATACCAAGTTTGTGCTAATTGTTATAACATCTACAGAGAACAAATGAAGTTATGTTAAACGCACACACACACATATATATATATATAAATAAATGAAGCTATCTAAGGGAAGTTCGAATTTCTGTTTTAGGTGAAATACGAAAATACCTTCTAGGCTCTATAAATTGTTGATTGGTTCCTATTTTTAGGGCTTTCTATAGGTTAAATTTATCCTTAATCCATCTTCTTTCTCAATTCCATGTCAAATTTTTTTCTAATTATGGCCATACGTGAGGTACAACTCTAATTTGCTTCGATAAATCTGGGCCTGTGGTTAAAATTCGAAGTCGCTCTCATCATCTGAATTGCTGGATAGTCTCTTTCTCTACTTTCATTCAATATTTGTATGTTTATGCCCCAGAAATGATATTAAGCCTTGTAGGATTCATGATTAATTAATGTTAGCCATGACTCTTGCCTTCAAGGAGTTTACAGACCAGAGGAAGAACAAATAAAGAAATTGCAAAACAGTGAGAAAATGTTTATCTACTGTACGTGAAGACTTTGTTCTTTTGATCAAGTTTTATAATAGTCATTATTTTATGGAATTCTTTAAAATCGTTTAACACAAATAAGGTATTGATTGAAATCTATACACACAGTATTCCTGTATACGTACGTGTATACATACATAACAAACATAAAAATCTGGGATTCTTAATCTAATATTGTTATTCTCTAACTAAAAAGAGAAAAAAGAACCCTAATTACAGTAGTACAAATATACAACAGTTCTAGTGCTCTGATATTAAATATACTGGTGATGTAGAATGCAAAGGCAGGAATTAAAATTATATTCCCTACTGTCAAATTTATCAAGTTTCCTGTGCCACCCAGAACTATACACCAAGTTCTAAGAAATGCCTTAGAACTTAGAATTTACTTCTGACTTTAAGTTTCAAGTCCTAGTATCCCTTTTTTTGGTAGCATTATTGTTAATCTAGAATGCTTAAACTGAACTTTAACTGATTATTTCATTATTAGGTTGTCAATAAACATGTTCTATGCATTCATTATGTTTGGATTTGGAAAGTAAAGCAAAATCAGGCAGAAAAGCTGATGAAGACTATGGATATTAAGCCAGACTCCTTTCTTTGTAGAGCATCGTATGAAATTATATGAGCCATAGGAAATTGCCAACATTTAATTATTTTTGACCTACAAAAACTGACTTCATATCATTTAGCACAATCGTTTGTGGAGATTTGGCATCTCACTGATGAATTTAATTTGACTTAGTGTAGTGTGCCAAACCTGGTAAATTTATTCAGGCTAGTTTTCAGGATATTGCAATCACATTCACCAGAAATGAGTGGTTCTATTTTTCCCCATAGGTCCAGATAAACTAAACTGGATTTTTGCAAACACCTCTGAGAAATATTCAACTTCTATTAAGCTGCAGTTTTAAGAAAAAAAAACATTCTTCTCACTCAATTCAGTTTCTTAATATTCTAGACCAAGATCAACAAACTTTTTCTGTAAAAGGCCAGATAGTAAATATTTTAGATTTGCAGGTCATATGGTCTCATTTGCAATGACTTAACTCACCGTTATAGTGCAAAGGAGCCATATGTAAGAATAATATATTAGTAGCCACAGATGATATGTAAGTAAATGAGCATGGCTGGATTTCAATGAAACTTGATTTATTTACACTGAAATTCGAATTGAAACATTTCAATATTTAATATTTTTGACGATTTTTCTTTTGATAATTTTTCTTGATAGTTAAAATATGTAAAATCCATTCTTAGTTAATGGGCCATAAAAAAACATGCAGCAGGGAACAATTAGCCTATAGGCTGTAGTTTGTTGATTCCTGCTCTAGAAACATACTTGTCAAAATGTTTAGGAAACTCTTCATGGTATTATTTTGGGCCCATGAAGAATTAGGTCCAATAGAAGAGCCAAGAGAATTCTTCAAATTTAAATCTCCCAGAATTCTATAATTTTAAATTTCTACTATGGAGGGCTGCCACAAATGCCGTTATTCTAATATTCAGCAGGTTCTGTTCTTAGAAAGGAGCTGTTCTTTATTCTCCAGAAGATATTCTCAGCAGTACTGTATACTAACTGGAAAAAAAAGTAACTTACTCAGAGAGGAACTAAGCAAGAGAACTTTCATTTCCTCTCTAGCAGAGAAATACCAGGCAGTGTTGAGTTTCTGCTTACCTGGGGTTACTCTTCTACTCCAATCCTATACTCTAGTCACAGAAAAGATTGACTTTGATCCCAAAAAGCTGTGTTCTCCTCAGCCTTTATACATATACTGGTCCATCAGCTTAGAAAAACACTTCTCTTTCTTCAACTTGGCCGAAAAACTAATTTCTAGTGCTTAAATAGCTTCTCTTTGAGAAAAAGTTTTCCAGTCTTTGTCCTTTGTTCTTTATTCTAAGCCAGGTGTCTCTGTGCTGTATGCTGACTTCTACTCAAGCTCTTACATTGCATTATCTATTGATTTGCTCCCAAGTTTTCTATCTTGTGACCTCTTCATAAGAAAGGGTTGTTTTTACTTTGCTTTAATTCCTTAATTTAACATGAAGTCAGAAATGAGACATGAATCTTATTGCCATAGTTGACCAGTAAAAAAAATGATTTAATATGATAGATAAAACTAGAATTGCAGAGAAAAGCTTGGAAAGGTTTTCTCCTTTCACTCTTAGTCTTCTACACTTAATTCAAGGGTGAAAAAAAGCTACAGCCAGAAAAAGATAGGCAAGAAACTATGTATTAGTTGTGTAACTTGTCCAGGATCCCTGTATTCTTTTAGATTCTAGCTTTACGACATCGGTCCTGTTCTTTCTCTTGCTATTGCATTCCGTTTTGTCTGAGTTCGTGTCATAAGAAACTGAATAGGAGCTGGGGAAAATGTAAGTTTAAGATAGCTTCTGGATACCACCACTTCTTGGAAAGCCATGATTATGTTATCAGGAGATAACCAAGAGGCAGCCTGAGTAACAAATTAGGTAATACAAATATGAAATTAAAGCAGAGAACACACACTTGTCCCTATAACATAGACAACTCGAATGTCTAGGTTTGTTATTTGCATCATAGCAAAATATGGAATATATGTCGTAATGAAGAGTACATTGGATCAAGAATTAGAAAATTGGGTTTTCATCCTGACGGTGCCAGTTCCCAGCTATTTCAATTGTGGAATGACACCCTATCACTCTCAGTTTTATCATGTGTGCAATAGAGTTGGTTATACTGAGATCTGATATGCTTTTTATTGTTCTGTCAGAATGACTAGCTAAACAGGTTGGGGTCAGCTCTTTGATAAAACCCCTTACTCTTGCCTAGAGCTTTCCCCAGCTAAATCTTTTGTTTCAACCCTGTGTCTGTGAAGAACTCATTCTGCTTGGGAAGTTATGGAGTAGCAAATTTGAGGGGAAAGTCATCCAGTAAATGGGAGCACTTCTAATGTCAAAAAGCCCATATGAAACATAAAGAATGCCTTGGATATAGGTAGGCTTTCTCCAGGACACCCCCTGAATTTCTAATTTGGATCCATTTCATTTTTTAATCATTTCCTACAGGATGGGAGCACCTACCCTCTTAAGAAAAAATTTCTCTAGGCTTTGTTCCTGGCTTTGTTGGAAAAACTAGTCCATGGCTAGATTATCCCACTGTGCAGTAACTGAAACTGTGCTGTTAAGCAGTCGTGTAAATCCTGGACAGTTTTTCTACAATCCTAAACCACTGGTGAGATTCAGATTCAGAAAATGGACTCAGATGAGTTTAACTGACAAGTTTCCTGTCTTCTGATAGAGAACCTTTTGTTCTTGCTGAACACAATGTTCCTTGCTCCCACCCCTTAATCCTGGGTCCCAGAAGCCTAGGCGTGGTGGGGAAAGTATTAGTGAATTAAGAGGTGATATTTGTATGTATTTGATTAGATGTACGTCTTAGACCGGTCTTATTCCTTTTGCTGCTCCTTTTCTTTCTCTGCATTCAAACTTCCTGTCTCCTTCCAGGGTCCACTGTGCTCATATATATAATCTTCCTCAGACATGACCATCACATCCCCCCCCACACCCCCAAACTCCCATTAAGTTCCCAGTTCTGAGCTCTGCTCTGTGTCCTCTGCTATGTGAATGATTTGACAATCTAATTGAAGTTAAATTGTCAATAGCAAATAAGAGCGTAAGGCATCACATTTCCTAAATATTGTTAGCATTTTAATGAAAATAAATTACAGCTATGATCTGTGAGGTAATATTTGCTAACATCAAAACATCGAACTGGCAGGTCTACATTCTGCCTTCGATAAACTCGGCCTCACCCCTGTGTTCTTCTCCAGTGACCTGAGGCCTTCATTATTTCAGAGCGGTGTGGGTGACTATCTACCATTGCAGATATTCGCTTCCATGGCATGGAAGGGAATTTTTGCTGACAAAAGTTTATCATGTAAAATCACTCACAATAATAACTGTCCAAAGACAAGATCTTGACTCTTTCTTCCATCTTACCTTTGCTTTCCTCTCTGTCCTCACCCCTCTATTTCTACAATTTCTTGGCACTCTGTTTTATGAAGACATTCCTAGTACTGAATGTGTGGAGGGAGGGATGGCGATTCATTCCAATATGGATTCCAATATTGTCAAGAAGTAAATTGTCCCTAATCACCCTCGCTTTTCTGTTCTGTTGCTGATCATCGAAATTGGTGACAAATGTCCATTGAGAGTGTCATCATCCAATTGGGTAGAATCTGAGACATAAACTAAACAAAAATAAAACTTATTGCATTTGGAGGACTCAAACCTACTTTGAAACTTTCAAAATGAATTAATTTGCATAAGATTTTTCTTTTAAAAATATTTAACATGTTCTGTTCATCCTGTATGGCATCAAACTTCTTATTACTCCCCTAGGGAAACAGAGATAAGATCTTGAGTTTTAGTTTATTCATAAGGGATTCAAATCACCAGACAGATAGTAAAGGAACTGATTCAGATATATCTGGCAGAAAAGAAAGCTTTTGTAACCCACCTCCCCCATGTGTTCACAGTCGCGAAACCAACCTAACCCGAAAGAATGGGAAGACTGCCTCCCCTCCAGATGAGACACCATCACGGTGACATCTGGATTGAATTAAATATTCCAAGTGAATATTCACTCCCTGTCTGAGGCAGAAGTCAGAGCATGGTCAGATTGTAAACATTTAGCATTGGAGAAAAGTCCAGAAAATCCTTGGTGTTTCTAGTGACCCTTTGAGACTTCACCATAGAATTGATAGGCAAAGTGGGGAGTTGCATGTAAGTTTCCTAATTATTACTCTAGAGCTGTGACCACTCTCAGTTTCTGGCTGACTCCTGTAGAAAGAAAGGTGGGAGGGGGGCAGGGGTGGTGGCGTGTAACAGCAAAGGGACCACACCCTGACATTTTTGTTTCACCCGAATTTCATAGCCAACTTGGAACTGGTGAAAAATAAAATTTCATGTCAAGTTACATCTGGGTCATTTTGTGGCAGTTTGTCCTTATGTGGCAAATAAGTATCAGGGATGTGAGAAACAACATGCCTGTTGCTTTTGACTTTTAAGATGACACATGCAAAATAAACCAACATTTTGTCAGCGTGAACTTTATCAGGGTCAATTACTTTTGTCTCCCAGGAGAAGCTTAAATAACACGTTCACAACTAGACCTTTAGCCTTCACTACAGACTATCAGCATTTCCTCAGCCTTTGAGAAAATACATGTTTTTCTATCAGTCTGCCTTATTTTCCCTAACATGTTGATAGGACTAGGTAATTTCTGTGTAGGCTCCAGACTTAACTTAAACATAACGACATGTTTAGTATATATAATGTTATATTCTTCACCTTAATGAATAATCTAAGAAATAGCACCATTTATACTCTCTTTGGTCTAGTTTGAATGAAAAATATAACTAAATTAATATTTGTTAATTAGAAGTTTTACTTGAAGTCTTGGACTTTCCATGAATAAGTTAAGATTTAAGAAACCAGGTCCAGATGTCATAAAACCTTTTTCTGATATTCAAGATCATAGAACCAGATAGCTGGTAATCCAGGTAACAAGAATACTATTTTTTTAATTTCTAAAAAGGGCAAAAAATTAGAGAACAGGAAAAAATCTATTCCCAAGTGACCAGTCACAACCTTTAAAATGATAAATATTTAAGAAAGGAGCCATTTGCAAGATTTCTAAACAATAGATCAACCCTATGGAAGAAACAGTATTTGAAATACTAGGAAGTTAATAGCAATGTAAACAGTATGATCGTTGTCATTGGCACTATGAAATCAGATGTCTCCAGGATACGATTCACAATGCTAGACATTAGGAATCTAAATGATAAGTCTTGGTACCTATCTTGTAAAAGCATTTAGCTAGAAAGATGAAACAGTGAAAGATTGGCACAATGTAAGTTCTCAATGAATCATTGAGTCAAAAAATGCTATGGGGATTCAGATAAGGGAAAAATATTGTGGTGTAATAAGTCTAAGTATTGGAAGAAAGAAAAGAATTAGGGAAAATAATACATGGGAAATAAAGAACATAAATGGTTACTCTTCATGGATCACATGGTAGAATCTCAAGTAGTGATCTCAAAAAACAATGATCAATTGTATTAAGACATGGCTATCATTGGCACAGAAATTGTCTTAAAAGCATAATTACAAATTTTTATCAATTGATAGATTTATTTTTTTCTATAAATGTGAATATATTTCACTAGGACACTATAAGTTATAATGTACAACTGAAGGGGAAATGGCAGATCACAGTTTTATTAGAATATGCAATATTTTTGTTTCATGAATATATGAGAGTACTCAAATTGTGATGTATATTGAATAGTGACCAAGTGAATAATTGAATACTTTTATAGATATTGATTCTTTGTCAATTTTCCACTTTAAATTCCTTTGTGTATGCTACTCAAATTCCAGTATTTGAAAAATATTTCAGGAACACACAAAAAATGTGGCCCTTTGCTCTATCATAATACTTTTAATGACCTACCAAAACTTTGATATTTGACCAAAAAGAACATGTACCCACACAGTCTTTCTTTGAAGGTAGGCAGTTACTTTATCACTGTAATAAATAATCTTATTACTAAGATCCTAGAAGACTAAGGGCACATTGTTAGAGTTAAGTACAGACCTGTTACATGTATTGAGAATTTACAGTCATTTTCTTGTTGTATTTCTAAGAACATAATCACATATTCCTGGAATGGTGATTTTTAAGCATTCTTCTGTGTATATAGACTATACCCAAAGATATAGCCAAAAGTGATCATCTTTTTTTACTTCTTATGTCCTTCCTTTTTTCTGGATACTTCTCTCTTATAAACTTTATGCCTGGTTTATTTGGAAAAATACTCTTTTTACTTATTACATGGTTATAATTTGTTTCTCTTATAATATAAATTTATGTTCTCACCAGGACAATCAAAATTTTTCTCTTATTATTTTTATCTGCTGGGAGAATGGATTTCTTAAATTTAATTTTCATATGATGAATACTTTTTCAGTAACAAAACCACTGATCCAAATTGCCACTATTTACTGAGCACCTATGAACAGCAGTATGTGCTAAAGCTCTCACATCTTCACTACTCTTATAATATAGATTTTTCTTCTTCTATATCAGAGGGACCTTTGCTCCAAGAGGTTAAGTGGACTATCCTAAGTCAGAAAGTGGGTAAATGGCATTTGCATCAAGTTTGTCTTTCTTCATAGTCTGTACTCTTTACTGTATAACATACTATTTACCTGTAACTTGATAGGAATAGATAATAATATATTGCTCTAGCATATCCTTCATTAGATTACAGAATTATATTGGAGTCTATTGAGTAGACACAAATCGTGCAGTTCAGAAAAGATATTTGACACTACAAAAAGTCTCTTCCAGTTATAAAATCTGTGATAGCATAAACTATGAAAAATTCAGCAACATGTAATCTCATGCTAAAGGTTGTTGTTGTTATTATTATTGTTTCACCCAAATATATCATCTAAGTATCTCTATCTTGATTTTCTTACATATTATCTATTATTTATCCCATGTTGATCTATGTGACCAACAGATTTTAAAAGTAATTAAACATAACAACCACAAAGATGGTTATCTCTCCACTGAATGTTACTTCTACTTGTACTGAATAGACAGGTGGCATGGGGACATTTCAAGGCCAAGATCTAAAGCAGAGGCAAGAGATTTGTGATATATTTGACTTTCTTGAATTTCAAGCATTTTACCTATTGTGAAATAAACTTAACCATTCCACACTTTTTAATCTAAAGTCAAAATGAAAATCTTCCCTTAAACTTGATTGATTAGTTTCAAATAGTTTAATATACAATTCCATATATCTCTAAAATCAAATGAAAACACACAGGGTTAGATAATTCTTCTTTAGTGTACATACAAAATACTTAATTTACAACAAACAATTACTCGGAAAAGTTAAAACAATGAAATATTAATAAGTAATTACTTAAAGTTAAAAATATAAAACACAATCACTTTAGTAAAAAATACGTAAAATATAGTCACTAGTAAAAGTTTAAAACATTAAATTTGAAGTTTTAGTATAATACTTTTCTTACAGATAAATCTTTTGAACTATTATTAATTTTTTTTATCTTGGAAGTTAAATCAAACAAATTTTAAAATATAGTTTTATTAAAATACTTTTGATTTTTCTAAGTTTGAAAGTTTTTAGTACAAACATATAACCCTTGGGTCGTTTCTATGGCAGTATGGCAGCTTTTTACAAACAAGTCTTGCATAGCCTAGTCTTCTGCCTTTAGTTTGCTCAATATTTGAATAAAGGTCCTTCTGCTTATTTTCTAATAATATTCCCAGTCAAACCATTTTGCATTATAGTGATTTTCAGCTCCGTAGTGACCAAAGCTGAAAATGGCTATATAGTTATTAATTAAATGTTTTAAATAAATTCTGTTCTTGGTAAATAGAATTATTTTCAGGTGATAAAGACAGATATATCACTTGATAATTATCAAAAACTAAGAACACAAAAAATTAATTTATGTGATGAGGTCTACCTTTCCATAAATGGTAAAATTTATAAATGGATTTATAAATTATATTTTTTTGTTTTAATAAGTGACAAATAGCATAAACTCACCATTTTTAGCCAGGCTAAGAATGTATTTGTGTAATAAATAAGAAAACTTAAGAATTACTGTGAACTCTTTTTTGGGGTATCGTCTTATGTCATGGCCTTTTTCTCTACAAAGCTCTTTGTCTCATTTTCTGGGTGCACAGCTTCTTCAAGAATAGAATATCAATTATTCTAATTTACTGTCTATTTATTTCTAGACTTCTAACTAGAGAGAATGTAATAAAAAAAAGAAAATTATTGAACACATGGTTCTAATAGTGAAAAATTTGAAAGACATGACACAATATCAAGAACACATATAAATGTCTCATTTTGCTAATTAACAAGATTTCAGAAAGATTCACTATTAGGTCTTTAGATTCGGCCCATTATATTGCCCTATTTCTTTTTTTTAAAGTAACAAGATTAGATTTTTAAAAATAATTTAAAAACTTTAAAGAAGAAAATTTAGGGGGAAAAGCAATCATACATTGATTAAACAAATTATACTGTAAACATGCAATAGGCTACTAAGACACGGTTAAAAATGAAGTAGTTCTATGGAATAGCGTTTGTAATATATCCTGAATAAAAAAAATTGTTTCAGAAAAGTATGTTTAATGCAAATGCCACTCTTTCAATTTCCCAGGCGAAAACCTTGAAATCCTCCTCTTTTCTTCTCTTTATCTCATACTCTGCTTCCAATTCTCTAGGAATTGGTTCTACTTTCAAAATATGACACCATCTCTCTTCTGCAATAGGCTCCAGCTCCTATGATTGATCTCTCTGTCCTCATCTCCTGCTCTTCTTCTCCACTCCACTCCTGCTCTATTTGTTTCCTTGCTTGTCCTAGAACATGATATTCCATCTTAAGTCTATTTTATACACCTAGAATGATCTGTCTCCAGATAGCCACACAACTGACTTGCTCATTGTCTTTAAGTCTTCTCAAATCTCATCTTTTCAATGAAGCCTACCCTCAACCACCCTGTTTTAAAATTGTTTAAAACTACATTCCCAGCTTGATCCTTAGCATCCTCCAGTACCCTTACCTTATTCTATTTTTTTTCATAGATTGTTGTATCTTCTAACATGCTATTTATTACTAGTTATTACAGTTATTCTTTATTGTCTGTTTCCCTCTAAAGAAAGTAAGCTTCATAAGAGGATGAGTCTTTGTTCGTTTTGTTTACTTCTATATTCCAAATATCTGGAATAGTGCCTGGCATATAGAATATACTTACTAAATATTTGTAAAATGATTTCTTAAAATAACAGAACTTAATTACAAGGGACATATATTAACCATTAATGAAGCATGTGACTGGAAAATGTGTATATATCATAATGTGAGAATTTTAAAACAATGTCGCTTTTACAACAATGAATAACTAGAAACAAAAAGGAAAAGCCATTCTTAATTATATTATTCTAACACATTCACTACTGATTTTTCTACATAATAAAGTGGATTTGAAAACAAATGTAGATTAAAAAACTTGCAGCTACATCTTTTTGAAAACTTGATTCTAATATACGGTTCCAAATTTCTTTACATTACGAAGGAAAGATTTTTTCCCCCCAGTTTTATTGAGATATAATTGACATATCACCGTATGGGTTTTAGGTATATACCATAGAGATCTGACTTACATATATATATATATCATAATGTGAACTTCTGAAATGATTATCGCAATGTTTAGTTAATGTCCATCATTTCGTACAGATACGATAAAAAGAAATAAAAACAAAAGTTTCTCATTGTAATGAAAACTCTTAGGATTCACTCTCGACAACTTTTCTATATACCATATAGCAGTAGTCACTACAGTTACCATGTTGTACATCACATCCCTAGTACTTACATAACTGAAAGTTTGTACCTTTTGACCACCTTCCTACAATTCCCCCTTTGTCCACACTCCATCTCTGGTAACCACAAATCTGGTCTCTTTTTCTATGAGTTTTGTTTTTGTTTGTGTTTTAAATCTCACATCTGAGTAGAATCACATAGTATTTGTGTTTTTCTCTCTGACTTATTTCACTTAGCATAATGCCCTCAGGGTCCATCTATGTTTTCACAAATGACAGGATTTCCCCATTTTTTATGGCTCAATAATATTCCATTGTGTATGTATATACAACTTCTTTATCTATTTATTTGTTGATGGACAGTTAGGTTGTTTCCACATTTTGGCTACTGTAAATAATGATTGTATGAACATGGTAGTGCAGATGTCTTTTTGAGTTAGTGTTTTCATTTGCTTTTCATCATGAGTTGAGAGTAGTTAAAATTCAGACTGAAACTTTTAGTGTCATTCACATTTAAGACACATTTACTTATAATTTCTGATGAAACTATACTTCCATACGTGGAGCATACTTCCATACTAAAATACCTGGAAGTCTGTGTGGATATACATACATGATAGTTATGTATGTATTTATATTTGTAAGGCTCATCAGATTGTAAGGGTCATCTGTGATTTTTTCTTTTTGAAAACAGAGCAACCTTAAATGAGGGGAAAAAATAGATAGTAGATTGAAGATTTTGTAAGAGTCAACCTTTGTCAAAATATGTTTCTATTGGCTGGTGGTAGTACCCCAAATAAGCAAAAATCAGAAATTGTCTGCAAGATAACTGTTAAGGTTATCCATGTTTTCTACGATGATAAAGAGGAACATAACAGAATTGCATTTCATTCTAATCAAGTAAGTAGTGATTTCCTAGCACGGTCTTAAAACAATGGACCAAAAAGAGGTAAATTTTATGGGAAAAGGAGATTTAGGTGGAAAATGTCAAGAGCATGGAGTAGTGGCAGAGAGGGTGTGGCAGGTGGGAGGGGCTGTAAAAGAGACAGGCAGTTGAAAGTCACTGGTTGCAAGGAGCTTGTGAAAAGACCCCCATAAAAATCTATTTTATTATTGCATTCACCAATAGTAAATGGAATCACATCTCTATTTTCCCAATCATTCATTCACTCAGCAAAATTTCATTGAGCACATACAAGCACTGTGGTAGGCAAAAGAGTATATTTGTAGAAGATTAAGACACAGCATGTGCCTTTGAAAGGAACTGCATTGGAAATTCAATGAGGTCAAGTATCTGTTGCCTCCTGCCCCAGAGCAGCTCTTGTCAAGCTCACTTGGAGCTTTCCCTTCATTTCCTGAAGGGACCCAGCCTATCCCAAAGCTGTCAGGAACATACGGCAGTTTATGCAATCTGACTGCAGACTGCTGGAACAGCTCACGTGCCCAGCTGCTTGGCCTGCGACAGAGAAGCCAGCTGCGTGAGCCCACAGGCTTTGCTTGGCCACCCAGGAGCTCTCCCCGGAGGAGAAAAGCTGGAGCTACAGCCCACCTGGCTACTGCAGGACATTGAGAGGTCAAGCTGGGAAGGCCTGGAGTCTGCAAACCTTCACCATCAGTACTGAACTGTGTAGAACAAGGCTTTTGGGGGACATTTTGAAGCCCAAGTTAACAGTGTTATGAGAGCTAAGGCTGGTATTTCGCTTCTTGATTTTTGTTGCTTGGCATAGGGAGGAGATTAAAAAGTGGGCTCTGGACAAACATAAAGCTTAGTTCAAGTAGAAGCTATTCAGCTTAACATCTGCGTGACCATAAGTAAGTTAGTTAACCTCTCTGGGGTTCAGGGGCTGCATCTGTAAAATGGAAAAAATGATAAAACCAACCTCATAGGGCTATCAAGAGGATTAAAGGAGAAAACGTATGTCAAGTAATTATTATATTTCCTAGACTATAATAAACTCTTGACCTTATTGACCTTTATTTCTGTTACCTTTTTTCCCCATTGGCTAGTCTTTCTGTAGCTGTTTTTCTCATTCTCCTGATTTATCCTATTGTTTATTTAGCACCCACTTATTCCCAGATATTTTACAGGATACTGAAGAATACAAAGGTGAAAGGGATATTGCTCCTTCATCTCAGAGCTCTTAGACCACCAAGGGAAGAAGGGCACTTAGCATTTATTGTATACCTACCTATTATGTCTTAGGATCTGACATACTAAATATGTTACCTAGTGTGATCTCATGAGTTACTCTACGACTCACATTATTTCACTGTAAAATAAGAATAACAGCTACTTCATTGAGATTATCTAAAGATTACATGGAATCAAATAGCCATTACTAAACCTAGCATCTGACACATAGATAGCACTGAATAAGATTATCTTTACGTTGTGAGAATTGACATTTGAACGTAGGTCTGTCTGACTCCAACTCTAAGACAAACTTTCCTATTATAATAAGTTGTAAAGAAATGGAATAATGGAACATTTACCTAGAAAGGTGTTAAAAGTCATTTCTAGATATGAGTCCTCTCTGTAATTTAGTGTATGTTTTGCTTTATTTTAAAACCTCTTCTGTAACCTTTCTATACTGCATATTTTTGTTTTTTTAAACTCAATTTCAATTTTTGACTGGAGGGAAAAGAGATGTCCGTATTGATTAAGGCATAGGCTTATATTGCTCTAACAAACAGGTTCAAAACACGGTGGCTTAAATAAAATAGAAATTTCTTTCTCTCTCTGTAATAGTGTAGAAATGAATGGTCCAGGTTGGCTGAGTCACTCTGTTGCACAGGCCACTCAGGGAAACCAGGCCAAAGCTGGATTCTGATCTGGGTTTCAGCCCACAGGAAGGCCAAGAAGAGAACAGTGGAGGACAAGCAATCCTTTAAGCAAGTGACATGGAAGCTGTGATGGCACATCCGCCTATATCCCATGGGCTCCATCAAGCTGCAGAAGAGGCCGAGAAATATAATTTATAACTGGACAGTCATATGCCTAGATAAAACTGAATATCTATGCAAAACAATTTGAGAGGAGAGAAAAAGTAATTACAACTAGGGAAATGTAATGCAAATTTTAAGTTACAGTAATGATAACATGCCTTTCCAATAATCGGGTTGGTTTTCTTTTTCTATGTGATTGAGTTGACTAGTATGGTTACAGGTTTAGCAATTTTTTTGTCTACAGCAAGCACTACTTTAAGGCACAGCTTGAATAGAGTCTCCTAGAGCACAACCTCTCCTCCTACTGCAGATATAACTATTTTATTTCTTCTCTATTTTAATAAATCATTATTGTTTTATTTCAAAAATCTATATGCCTATCTTCTTTCCTAAAGCTCTTATTCACATAGGAAAGGATACTGTCTTATATACCCTAATATCTCAGGGCCTAGCAGTGAGTCTGCATATTTTAGAAGGTTAATATTAAATAAACGAATGAATAAACTGAAATATATAACATAAATAAATTTATACATACATGTATAGGTTTACATGCTATATGTAAACATATAATTTATATATTTATTTTTTTTTTACGTTTGCATTTGCAGGAGACTTTGGGAAGAATCTAAAAATTGTGAATTTCAATCTGATCTTGGAAGCTAAGCAGGATCGGGCCTGGTTAGTACTTGGAAGGGAGACCAGCCAGGAAGACCAGGTGCTGTAGGTCTTGTATAAAAATAAGGGATTCTAAGCTGACAAGGTCCTTGCAATCTGTGAGGTCAACTAAGTGTTGCCTCGCCTAAAAAAAAAAATGATAAAATAAATAAAAATAAAAATACATATATATTTCTTAAATGGTGGTTGAGTTGACTCATTTATTGAGTATGTTTTATGGGGTGTTGTTACATGAAGATAAGTGTTGAAAGAAGAATGGATGGCTCCTTATGTATATTTTAAATATATTCAAATGTATTTATTCCCATATTGAGTATATTCTTGATTCCCTAGGTATGTAAAAGCATTTAATTATTTACACAGGAAATGGTGATGCTGGGACATCTTCAAGGTGAAGATATGTAGTTCTTTATGATATGAAAGGTTTTAATAAAAAAACACTTTTCCTTCTCTTAAATATTTACTGTATTTGTCCTCATTCTTGGCTGAGTCTTTGAAAAGTTTGTGATTCAAGTAAAGTTTACAGGAAATTTCTTACTGTCCTAAAGCAATTTATGAGAACTTAAGAGGTTTTCTCCGCCCCCAACAAATGAGCTTATCTGTTGATTTATCTGTTGATTTTATTTTCCTAAAATCTCAATCTCTATTTGAAAAAACAACAACAACTTTGCCTGATTTTAAGTTTCATTTCCCTGGCAGGCTGTCTTATTTGTTCTTTACTTTCATTTTTTAGAAATGATATCTTTCTCTCATTCTTCCTCCTCCCCAGTTACCACTGGTTTGAGCTTCTTTTTCTCAAATTTCTGCCTTTGTTTTCTCAGCTATACTGCTATGAAATATCTCCTAAATGTTTGGACCTCAAACTAAATGAGTTTCAGGATAAGTTTTTATATTTATTCCTTACCCTGTTGTGTATTATCATTTATAGACCTAAGGAATCTGATATATTATAATTTGTTTATAGTAACCTGTATATTTAACAAAAATTGCTAAATGTACTTGAATGTCCTTAATAGTTTTAAAGAACACATAAAATCTATTGGCTATAAATCTGGCAAGGTTTTTATTGACTTTGGTGAATAATACTTACATCTATCTTAAAAAAAAAAATAAAACTTGGCTTTATTTATTCTTAACTAAATTTTCCAAACAAATATGTCATTAGTAAGTAGCCTTTCTGAAAAAAAAAAAATGCTACTTCTGTAAAGTTCAGTAAGATATTCTCTGTGTCCATATATTGCATATAAATTTTGCTATGTGTGTGTATGTTTATTCAGACAATATGTGTTTGAATATTGAGTCATTTGCTGTCCCTTAGTCACCTCTTTATCTATCACTGGAAGCTTAAAATACTCTGAAAAACATATAGTATAATCAATAACTGTTTGTGGAATAAAAAACATTCCTTCACTCACTAGATTAAGCATTATCTTTGTACCCAGTGTTAAAGCAACACTGGTAAACAAAGATGAATAAACGCAGACTTTGCTCTCAAGGAGTTTACAGTCTAATTGGGGAGAGAGAGTTGTAATCATTGTGACAAATCGTTTACAAAATACGTTAAAGTGAACAGATCCTAGACTTAATCGGTCTAGGTATGCATCTAGATCTGGGTAGCAAATGTTTTTAAAGACAAATTATAGTTTTTCTAGACAAAAAAACTAGGATAGAATTGCAGATAGAGTCTAAACACTGTAAAAAAATGTAAATAATATATTTTCTAAAGTCATTAAAATGATTATAAACTTTAAATAATCATACCATTGTGGTAATTAAAATTTGCTTTACTAAAGTGAATATATTGCACATTGAAGGTAGTGTGATTCACTGGGCAGATCAATGTCTAGAGTTGATATCATAGCTTTTGCTGCAGAAACAAAATTTTTGATGTCTTAGAAAACCTTCAATATTTGTGCCCTTCTTTGACATGGTGTGTGAACACAGAGAATTCACATGGCTTGGTTCTATAGGATTAAAGCTGCTTATAGCAACTTCTGCCTACTCATCTCTCTTTATACAAAGGGTAGGGATGCTGAAATAGATGATCCCCAGCAAGACAATGGGCATTCATTAGAAGAGTGTTCCTAGGTAAGTACCTCAAAGTCACTGAGGTCCAGTGTCCTCCAAATTGAGAGGAGGCCAAGAATAACTAGCTCAGAATGAGAATTAAATGAGGTATACTCTCTTTATTAGTCAGAGTTCTCCAAAGAAACAGAGCCAATAGAATGTATGTATATACATGTGAAGAGATTCATTACAAGGAATTGGCTTACATGTCTGTAGAGGCAAATTAGGCCCAAGATCTGCAGGGTGAGTTGGCAAAAGTTAGAGACCCAGGAAAACCAATGATATGAATTCCATCCTAAGTAAGAAGGACTGAGAACCAGGAGGACTGATGATGGAGTTCTAGGTCAAAATCTGGCAGGTTCAAGACCCCAGAAGAGTCAATATTTTTTAATTCAAATCTGAAAACAAGAAAAATCTGATGTTTCACTTTGAAGGCAGTCAGGCAAAAGGAGTTCCCTCTTACTTGGAGAGGGTCATTCTTTTGTTCTAGTCAAGCCTTCAACTGATTGGATGAGGCCTGCCCGCATTAGGGAGGGTAATGTGTTTTATTCAGTCTACAGATTCATATATTAATCTCATTCAAAAAATGTGATCACTGACACACCCAGAATAATGTTTGACAAACTGTCTGGGCACCCAGTGGCCTAATAAAGTTGACACATAAAACTAACCACCACAATGTCTAACATGCCTTGCATGGTGATGGAAACAGGTCTTCATAAAAGTTTTAAATACATGAAAGAGTAAATGAAACTATGATAAAAACAAAGACAAATGATTTTCTTAATCATTGTTTAATTGGAAACAAAAGAAAATTGGCGACACATACATAATTATTTCTGTAGGAGCTAAAGCGAGATAGAAGAATGAGAATGGGAACTGATTTCAGGAATTTACTATAAAATACAGAGTATTGACATAGTTTCCCAGGAGAGAATATGGCACACAATCAACCACAGCAAACCACAGAATGAGAAAATTAGCTTGTGGCAAACCCAAAAGACAACTTTCTAACCACAAGCTGAGATGCTTGATGAGCCATAATTCTAGTGGTAATCCAACATGGAAATGAGGGAGAAAGTCTTGTGTTTGATCCTGTATCTCTCAGTGTACTCTATATTCAACAACTCTTATAAGGCAATAGATAAGGGCATGGAAAACATAGAGGACTGTTAAAACTTAATTTTCCCCAGAAAGATAAATGGAACTCCTAATGGGAAAGAAGCTACAGACATGATGTGGCATGGGAATGTTTTTTCAACAGACACTCTCATTTTGACTTGAACATCTGAATATTGTATACTTATTCAGTGCGTGCTAGTGCCCGACATTATGCTGACTACTGCCTCTTATGTTGCATCCACATAAAAATACGATGTAAGGTAATGCAGGTATCCATTCCACAAATGAGGATAAAGGCTTTAGACAAGTAAAAGTTAATGAGACACATCTAGAAACACTGAATCTAGGATTCAAATCCAAGTCCTCTCATTCTAAGGTCAGAATGTTTAGTAGTCCTAGGTGTTCTTTGCACTTGACGCTTTGCTGTTGCATGAAGTATGACAAATTGAGATGCATATTTTAAAAGCTTTTTGAAGACTCTGCAAGCTATAAGAAATCTAGCCTCTTACATACTTGAATAAAATAAAATTTGTGTCTATATTTTATCATCTGAATGTACAGCAAAATAGAAAAATCTTGCTAAAGAAAGTAACACTCTGCCCAAATGCACCTTCTATAGAGGCAAAAGAGGAAATTAAGTATTTGATTGGTCCTGGAAAGTAGAGATGAGGAAAAACTATCTTGCAATGTCTTCAGACCTCCTTCCTCATTTAATTTATGCTATAGGTGCTTGACAGTACACTTCAGTGGCTAAGAACATGGGCTTTGGGTATGAAGAAGACAAAAGAAACATAAAAACTAAATCTTGAGGTCCTGGATTGAGGAAATATGTCTGCAAAGACTATTATTGGAACAATTGTTTTCAACAAAAATAAAATGCAATACATTTTTAACAATTGATAAACTTAGGTATGGGTATATTGGCGTTTCTTGTACAATTCTTACAACTTTTCTGTTAGATTGAATCTTAGTTTGGAGGTAAAAGCAAAAACAAAATAGGGTAAAATATCTCCTTTCCAAAAAAAAGAACCGTGGCTGGATAAACTTGATTTGGATATCAGCTGTGCCATTCACGGGGTATGGGACCTTGAGAGAGTTATTTAATCATTCCAAGCTTCGATATTCTCATTAATAAAAAGGGGAAAAAGGCACTAATTATAAAAAATTAAAAGGCACTAATTATAAAAAATTATTGTGAGACTTAAATTTTATAATATGCTGAATGCTTAGCAGAATTCAGCATATTATACCCAAAATAAAATGTTTTATGATAATTATATTAATAATAACAGGTTGATATGTTTATTTGCCTGTATCATCAGAACAATTGTTCTAATCTTTTTTTTTCCCCCTCAGGGAGACCTATCTCAGAATTATTGTGAAAAGATTTTGCTGCATCTGGTCTTCTTAAAACATCAGCTTCTTAAAACATCAATTTTGATCTCAGAGACTCTGAAGCTATATTATACACCACGTTTTAGATAAATTTAAATCTTTTTTTGGAAAAGCCAGTGGGTTATTTTTATAAGGCTGATAATAAAAACTTCTAGAAAGAGTGAATAGCTCTGTTTTATAGATTCCAGTCTTCTCCTTAGCAGTGTTTTGTCAAAACAAAGCCTTTTCCCACAGGAAAATCTGTCAGAAAATCTAACCTCTTGCCAGCTACCATTTAATACCATTTCCTTTTCAATGGGCTCATCAAATATACTAGAAAACCTAGTGCTTACAGAAAATTATAATTGCCTAAAAAATATGGTTGGTATAAGAAATAACATAATCATTGTTAGTAAAATTATCATAAATAATAATGATACCAGCTGCCGCTTTCTTTACTTTCAGTCAATCCTAAGTTACTGTATGATTACAGTTACATAAAATTCTTTAAAACATAAAATTCTAGAGATAAAGAATGGATCAGTGGTTGCCAGGGATTAGTGCTGTGTGGGAGTGGGGATGGGCGAGGGAGGTGTGCAAGGTTATAAAAGGTCAACATGACAGACCCTTGTGATGGTAACAGCATTATTCTTTATCTTCAGTGTGGTGCTGGATACATGAACCTACACCTGTGATAAAATTGCATAGAACTAAATGCACGTGTATAGCTAAAACTGATCCAATCTAAATAAAATTGGTGGATTTTATCAATGTCAATTTTCTGGTCGTAATATTGTGCTACAGTTTTGCAAGGTGTCACTGTTGGAGGAAACGAGGTAAAGGGTACTTGAGATCTCTCTCATTTCTTTTAACTGCATGTGATTTTTATAATTTTCTCAAAATAAAAAACTCTAATTAGGAAAAATATTACTTAATGTCTTTCATCTATCTTCTTGCTGATAGTAACCTTTTGAGGAAGAAGGGAGGTCTTTTTCTAGGTCATATACATGCATTATAATAACATTTTGACCTCAGTCCCTCTTCCAGATAGAATTATCTGCCATTTGAAAGTCCAATACAGAACTGCTGAATCCACCGTCTCGAGGTAAACAATTTAGGCAAATGTGGATGTATTACATTTGTCATTTGATGAATGAGGAAAAACCTCTCCAGGAAGAACTGGAGCAGCTTGAGTGAGTATAGCTTCTTGAGCACGCCCAGGGGGAAAATGAAGTCATTGTTATCTGATGTGACACCTAGAGCAGCCTGCCTGGCAAGCCCACCACCAACGAAGACTGTCCATAACGAGAATCTGGGATCAATTAAGGAAAAGTGAACTCCTAACCTTCGTGAGCTGTCATGACTGAGGCCTGGCCTGGCTGATCTCTTAATCATAGCACTCCACAGCTGACAAGGACCTCCCCTCTTTTCTTACCTCCATTGACTAAACTTGTGCCCTCTGAAGCCCCAGAGGGGAGAAAGTTTCCTTTACTCTTATTTCTAGAGTGGAAAATAAAAAATATAAGTATAGTCTTGTTTAAGAATGGATCTCACTTATCTAGAGCAATGGCTGGCAATGTAACAGGTGTTCAATATATCTTTATTAAATATCAATTTGAAATAAACCTTAAGAGCAGTTCCAGCTCACAGTTCCTGATCTATACATCAGAAAAAACCCATCAATCATCTATCTATTAAATGCTTACTATGTATCAGACATTGTCTTTATATATGTAAGTACCAATCATTCCTTTCAGGTATTCTGTTCAGTACATGGTATGTTAAATGCCTATGTACTGAACAGAGTAAGGTCATTGAGGAACAGGCAGATTGAACTACTTCTTAGGTCACACAGCTGTTAAGTGGAAGCACTAGATGTAAATACAGTCAGATTGACCGCAGTGGATGTGGTTGTGGTGAAACCACCAGCTGTCTTGCCTCAGATAATTTACGGAGAGTGTTCATTCATTAGGTAGAAGTATGTATTTAAAAGTGAAGACATCCAGCTTGGTTTGGAGCGTAACCAAATTCTCATATAAAATTTCAAAAACATGTTAACATTTCTTTTAATGTTTTAATAATCCTATAAAGTGGAAGTTATCAACCTTAGTTTATTAAAGGGGAAAACAGGTCAATGTGGTTAAGGGGCTTAAAATGATAACCCGTCTAGTAAGGGTTGACCTTTTATTTCCTGAGTTTATCTTCTTTTTTTAAAGATAAACTGCTTCTATTTTAAAGAGGTTATCTTTAAAACCAGGCTCTTGGGTTTGCCATATACTGTTGAGTCTTGCACTTCAGGGCCAACTTTGTATCAGCAAGGATTTTAATTCAGTTTTAAGTTCTGACTCTGACTAACTAGGTTAACTAAGTTTGTTGCAGTTCAGTTTGCTTATCTATAAAATGAAGCTACTAATAAAACCTGAACTTTCTGTCTCATGTTGATATGAAGAAAAGATGAGATGATACAAGTGAAGTCTTTGTGAGTTATAAATTCAGAGACACATTTCAGTTACCACTATGATTATTGTTTTTCGGAATCATTGTTACTTTCTGGAAATAATGTTAAAATGGGAAGTCCATTGTATTATAATTTGGGGCATTATACATTCAGGTTTGAATTCATTCATTTATTTGTTCAACAAGTGGGTTTTGAGTATCTATTATGCAAGATGCACTACACTAGAACCAAACACACACACACACACACACACACACACACACACACCCCTCTAACTAGGCAGTGTGCTAGGCTGAGTGTATTCAGTCTCATGATCTCACAGTCTCTGCATGAAGTCAGACAATTAAGTCAATTACTGTAATTATAAGGACTATGATGGGACTATGCAGAGAAATCTGTGACTTCAAAGTCTGCTACTAATGCATGACCTTGCAAAATCACTTAGCCCTTGTCTTAACCACATTGGACTAGAAGAACAAATAGGCCTAAAAACTAGAAAATTCTTGTGGTGATGTTTTAAAACTGCTAACAGCAAGCGGTTATTTGCAAACAAACCTAAATGTTTTCTGTTCAATCCAATAGGTGTTATTTTACACCCTCTATATGGTGGCACTGAATTTCTTGGCATCTTTGAAAATAATCACCAATTTTCTGTAGGCAGAAATGTATTCTCTAGAGCTGATTTTCCAATAACATTTATTTTAACGGTAATATGCTTAGTCTGCTGTAAAAATACAGCTTCCCTGATTAGGCAGCCGGCCCAGTCAAACATTGTTTGGGGTTATAATTATAACTATTTAATTGTTGAACAATCTCATAATAGCTGGAAAACAATTCTAGTTGGTTTACATGCATAATTTACAACTTGTTTTCTTCTCTTCATTCTTTTCATCTTTAAAGGAGAACTCAGGATAAGTCTAGTCTGAAGCTCCAGAGTACAATTAAGCCCCCTCCAAAACACATTGGGGTTAGGAGACTCTCTTCTGGTTAGAGTGAGGAGCTGTTGCCATGATTTGTTTTAATTTGATAAACAGAGAGAGCTGTTCTGTACTGAGACCTCTTTCTCCCCACTCAGAAAGGGGGTGTTTATGTACAGCTGTGGGGAATTACTCACAAGAGGTTTAAACAGTGGAAAAAGAAAACATCCTCTTTTCTTTTTGGATCCACCCAGCCCACCAAGGTTTACAGACATAGCCAATGGAAAGATAGTTTACGGTTCACTGAAAACTCCCTTGGAAAATGGAGACCCAGACTCCATCAGGACAGCTACAAGATCTGAAGGGCTGACAAGGTGGCATTAGGCACAATGGGGGGATGGCTAGTCAGAATCCTTTGAAGATGCTCTACTTCAGAAACAGCTTGTAGATGAGATACCCACAGAGGCAGAGCCACAGTGACCAGGATCGTATGAAATGTGTGATGGGAGGTAAAATCACTACACTATAGTTCCTTTAGGGTTATTAAATTCCATCTTAGCCAGTGATGAACAAAATCTAGATTTTCTTCCTCTTATTGTGTGCAAATGTTGGATAAAGGATAGAATGGTCTCTTTCAAATTTCCCCTCAAGTGATCTTTTTTATGCATTTTATTTAATTACATTGATCTATACAAAATAGAAGCAGAGACTTTAACTAAATGAGAAATTTGCTTCAAAGATTTCAGAGTCACTTTCACAACAACACCTTGAAATGGCGTTAAATCTTTAATAGGTCAATCCCTGGCCATAATGTTATTATTTTAAAATAAACATCGAGAGTTGTAATTTATGGATTATTTTTAAATATAGTCAGTATTGGCCCACTTTGTAGGTCCTATAGGGAAACACAATTAATATTATGAGCAAGATGGATCTTGAGCTTTAAAAATAGGCAGTACATGTTTTTTTCTATTACTTTTCAGTTTTCATGACTTTTTTGAGAAGTCAGTCATGGAGTAGAGTTCTGAGACTGTCTAATAAATAATGAATATATAAGAGATCAATAAATACACATATTTTATAAGTGTAGAATTAAATTGTAATGTTTTGTGACATATTTTACATACTACAGTTTAAAGAAAAGAGGAAAAATAGAAAAATGAATGCTTGTTTTCTGGAGTAAAATTTACCAAATAACTTCCACCAAAATATTCTTATATAGAGCTGTCATAACTATAGATTTCTGGAAAAAACATTTAAAGAAAACTTTCCTGTATGCGTGGCTTAATTAAGTTGAGCTTTGTTAAATCTTTCTTGAACTGATGAATTTAACAGTAACTTAGAACTCCTTAAAACATGAGTATGCCAGTTTTAAATATTTTCTCCAAATTGTTGTGAAGATATCAACCTAAGGTTGATAATCTTAATTTGTCTCAGTATTTTGCTTCATTGGACTCTTAAAATATTCTTAAAATGGACTATTTCTCACTTACCTGATTTTAAAGAGTGATATAAAAAATAAGTTCAAAATCGATAATTAAAAATTAATTTTATTTTAAAATTATTTCATTAAAACTAAATTTACTTTGAATGTTGCCCCCAGAGGTGATGACTCAATTTATTAACGGTAAACTCAGGTGCTAGGTCATATTCACATTCTGTCATTTTAGGCTCTAAAACGACACAAAAAGCAAATTCTTAGACTGAACAACTTTTTTGTTTGAAAAAGTATCTCATTAAGATTTTTTTCCCCTTAAAATATGACTTCCAAGAATAGCATTATGTCTGTTTCACGTGGATAGATTTTCTTTCTTAGAGTGTACGTCATCATTAGCTCGAGATGGATTGATATCGAACAATCAGCAATAATAGTGGTAGAAGCCCCATAAAATAGTTAGGATTTTCTATAAAGTTCCATTTAAAATGGTAACAAACACATGATCTTTATTCATTTAATTCATTTTTTTTTTAAAACAAAGAAAAGATATGTACTGGGAAGCACGTATGACAACTGGGGAAGATCATTTGCAAAAACAAAAGTAATCACTGCCATGAGATTATTCCACAGAAAATGTTTGGTTTATAAAAGTTAGCCAGCAGTTTAAGTAGAGGGATGCTTACTCGATTTTCTAAGGGAAATAAAATCAAACCCTAATTTTTCATTCTTTAGTGGTTTGCAGTAAGAACTAAATTACTTCAAGAGACAATTCTCCCTCCTTCTCTTTCTTCCATTTCTATCTTCTTTTCTTCCTTTCATGATCAACTTGTTTTCACCTTTTAAACATCATTGCTAACTTTATTTTGCCTATCTTTTAAAAAATAATGTATTTTTTGTTTTATTTTAATGTTATAATTCTATAGTGTTGCAGGTTCTAGGCTACCCGGTGCATAATAGATGCTCAAAAATATTTATTGGGTAAAAATATTTACTCATTTAAAAAATACTTACTCATTAAGAAAATGAGTAAATAAAGTCATGCATATTAATTGTAGAAAATGTCAAAATCATTCCCCTCCCTCCAGAAGAGGGATAAGAAAGAAGAAAAGCCAGACATTTGGTGTGTTGGACCTTCCAATGGTTTACCTATATCTGTGCAAAACCTGCCCTTGGATTTGTGACTGCCCATATGCAGCTTTTACATCTAATTGTGTCACTCTTTAATGGCCAGGAGGAGCTGAGCAGAACTAGAAAGGATAATAGAAGCAAGCCAAATAGAGGTAGCCTTTAAAATATCATTAGCCTAGACTCCATGGGCTTAAGAAAAGTTCATCCATGTCTAGAAAATGAACATTATTTATCCAAAAGTTTGCAGCTGTTGCGTTCTCTTGAGAATACACAAAATAAGATCTATCCATGCCAGGTTTTTCTGATTGCCTAACTTTAATGATTCAGAGATAAAATCCCAAAATAGGCATTTATAAAGGCAAGGATGTGAGGGAGAAAAGACTCAGAACTGGGCTTGCTACTCGCTGCTGCTCATTCTCAAACTACAAACCCGTAAGCTATTTTTCTCCTAATTTTGCCAATTTGCCTAAGTGACAGTCTGTGCCAGTCAAAACAGTCACAGGCATTTCTGTACAATATATTCTGTTCTGTCTACATTGGTTATTTTTGAAAAACAGAATAACGGAAGCACTGAATGAAATAATGAAACCAGAAAACTTAAGCCCGCAGATAAAAGAAGAAAACAAAAAGTAAGAGGAGAAAGTGTATTTTCCCAGCAACGTCCACATCTCTACGGACTCGGTTTTCAAAGTGGATTTTCTTTGAATAGGGTTCGGATTTGCCAACACGCTATGGGGATATAATACACTACTCAAGATTCTCGGAGAAAAGATCTATAAAGTGTGTTGTAATTCTCCCACTTTCCCAGAGATGGGTAGAGCCAAGAGGAAGGGGTGAAGGAAAGTGGGCAAAAGACTGTGGGAGTAGAAGAGAACTTGCTGGATCTGATCCAGTCGTCTTCAAAGGATATCCTCTTCCAAACAGAGCAAACCTTCAGGGGGAGATTATGCAAAGCCCCTGCCTTCCAGCACCCCTGAAAACCTGCCACCCCCATCCATTCAGATTCGAGGATTAAGAAAACCAGGGGAATGAAAGCATCTATTTATCCCTGGTCCATGTCAATAATTGTTCTTCTGGGCTGGATCCTATGGTTCTATTGGTGGTGTGATTATCTCTTTTATTTATTTACTTATTTCCTTACTTATCGGGGGCGGGGGAATCTGTATCACCCGATAGGTCTGTGTTTATTTATTTATTTATTTGAGCAAAGATGCTCAATTGTGTAACTCTTGGCTAGGTTTCCCTTGCCAAATGATAGAAATCCAAATTGGAAAAGACCTATTAGATCATCTTATCCTAACTCTTGCCAGTGAGAATTTTGCCTCTAATATGCAAGATGAAGTGCCCACCCCATCCCTTGGGAGCTTAGCTTCCACAATCCAATCAGCTCACACTGCCAACACATTTTCCCTGGCATTCAATTTACGATCAACATCATTGTTTTTCTTAATTTCATTATCACAAATCAAGTGTTTCCTATTACTTATTTTTTTCAAATTTCAATCCACTGATAAGCCTTTTTCTTTATTTCTCCTAAAATACGCACGCTTATTTCATTGGTTTTTTCCCTAGAATCTTGGGTTTATTCACTCACGTTATTTTATTCTTTGCACTACTCTGTAACTCTTTTTGATACGAAGATAATGAAGGCTCCTAATTTCCCAGCGTGGCGCGTTTCATTAACAGGCGTGCATGCAGTGGAATTAAGCAGAGAATTGATGTCTTCACGAGTTAGCTTTCCTCAATATATTGTTCCTATTTTTCAGAAGTTTTGGGAAAAGCAGTTAGAGTTTAAAGTGCATCAGCAATTCCCAGTGTCTCAGCTTTTTAGTTGTGTGTGTGTGTGTTCACGCGTGTGTGTGTGTGTGTTCACGTGCACGTTTTTGCCGATGTCAAATTTTCTAATTGGAAACTGGCTCAGATGATCAGATGATGTAAAGCAGTCAGAGATAGGAGGTAGGAGGGTAGAAAGAACACTACAATAATGAACTTAGGGACTGAAGAAACTGAAGAAACTCAGTCACCAGAAAACCTCACTCCTGAAGGGATGGACTCTTTGCAGGCCTAGGTGAACCGTCTGGGCCAACACTGCCCAGTGCATGCATTTGACTGACCTTTCTCTACAGCAAGGCTTTGCCCTACTGGGATTTTCTTTATTTATTGCCTTAGGCCCTGACTTCGTTCCTGCCTTCCCTTCTCTCCGTCTTCTGATTCTCTGGCTTATTTTGGCCAGCAATCACATTTGCCTGTCCAGTTCACCATGCAGATCCAGTCTCCACCCCATGACCTCCCAGCCTGCGGGTCTAAGGGAGGAGCCCCTGATTCTTGATCCTGTCCTCTGACTAAGCCGTCTCTTGTTGCTCCTCACTTTCCTGACAACTCAGTGCAGACACCTGCTCCGACTCCACTTTCTCTACATCTCCAGTTATTTAATTGTCAAGACAGCCCGCTCACTCGACTTTACAGTTAGCTCTGTCACAGTTCCTAGCCCTGACTCAAAGCAAATTGCTTATGTGGTTCTTTAAGAGTTTCATAGATAACTGACTTTCGGAAATGTAAGAAAAAGTTCTTAGTGTGATCTGTACATCCTGTGAAGCTCCGGCGTAGCATCACAGCCCAATCACACACCATCGACTCCTTCGCTGCTCCAGCCATGTTATTTTTTTTCTTCGGTTTCTTAGATTTGCTGGCGCCAATCTCTTATCCGCTTTGGTGTCTTCATGATGCTGTTTCCTCTGCTTGCCTAATTGGCACATGCTCATCAAGTAACAGTGTCCCTTAGATCTCCCCTAGGTACACTCTCCTGAACTATTAGGTCCTCTTTAGTTACACTTCATCATTTAGTTCTATATTTGCATTGATAGAACTTACCAAAAATTGTGAACATATATTTACTTATTTGTTAAGTAATTTATATTTGTGAAACTCTATGATACTTGAAAACAGACCCATGTGCAGTGTTCATTTCTGCTTGTACCTAGGATAACATAGGAGCTCAATCACAGGGGAACAGTTCAACGATGACAACAAAAATCAGAGTGCAAAATAAAAGTGGGCAAAGTCAGTCAGTCTACTGCTGATAACGAATCAATCTTAAGTTAACTGATTCTATTTTTCTTCATACTTAGAAACATATAGTTTGGCTTATGTATAAAAAAAATCGGCATGGTGCAAATCTATATCAGGTATTATATTAGTCACTTTTTTTTTAATTTTAGGCAAAAGAGAGCAACTGTACTATTTTTACTGGAAAAGGGACTTCTTTGGGAAAAACAGGGAGCTTGTATGACTAATGACGAGATGGATGAGTGTTCTTGGTGCAGGCAGAGAACTAAAAGAGCGTAGAATTTGGGCAGTAGGAGCAATGAGTTTCTGGTGCTCATTGTCAGTTATTGCTCCCAGACTCTGCTGGAATCTCAGGTCACTGTCATTGCTGCCCACTGCGGGACAGTTGTCTTGAATGAACTCTGACCATCGATTTGTTAGCAACTGACTTAAGTTTCAAATCCCAGGGTTAAAGAGCTGCTTGACGAAGGACTGATTAGGTAACCCAGCCCTGGTCTCTGGATTACACAGAAAAAGAATTCCTCTCCTTCTGTACAGGCATTTTGAGGTGGGGAACCTCATCCCTCTAACTCCTCAGTGAGTTATTCCTCCAAAATAACAAGGGGAGAGGAATGATGAACGTATCTCCAGAAACATTCAGTCAAACCAGCCAACCAACATATCAACCAACAGCAACTACTAAGCATTAGTTATCGTGCTCAGGATATGTCATTCCCAGTGCTTGAAGCATGGCCTTGTTTTGTGATCATCTCTTCTGTCGTTTTCCATATCATTAATTCTGCAGTTCTTCTTTTCTGAAAGACTGCATTTCTGAAATCTATTTCTCCTCAGAAGTATCAGGTTGATGCCTTTGAATGATTCTGCAGGTTCCTTTGACAGCACAAGTTGGTGTGATATTGTCTTAGGCTGGGTTCCCTGGAAGCTGAGACCCTAATTCTTGTGAAAGTGATACCCTGGTGGCAAAGTTCATTAGGAACGGAGTGAAGCAGGATAGAGAAAGGGAAAGTGCTAAGCAAGAAAGTGGTCTCAGATAAAGTCTAGCCTTAGCCTGATCTACTGGAATGAGGTCTTTGAATCATTAACCACTTAGCTGTGTTGTGTCACTTGAGGCAAGGGAGTAACCCTTTCTATACCACATCAGTCAGTCATTGGCTCTGAGTTGCTCCCAGGGTGTGGACAACTCTCCAGTTGAAGCAACTGACAGGGGCACACTCTCCAGAAAAGTGGGGCACCTGTGAGCCATTAGCAGTTGACCCTCACAGAAACTGGGATTGGGGTATACCAGCAAGTTTAAGGGAGATGAGAGGGAAGTCACAGTATTTGCTACAGAACTCTTCTATCTAGCCTCTGTTTGGTTTATTCATTGTTTGTGTTTTCAAACAACTCAGCAAAAGAGCAACATTATAAAACTAACCTTGAATCAACCCCTTGGTTTTCTCTTTGACTTTCCCAAGGTATAAAAAAGGTTGTGGCTACATCATGCTAAACTTCTGAACAAAACATACGTTCTGCAAATAGTTGAACACTTTGCCTAAGCAACTGCAAATATATGAACACTTAAAGAAGAAAGATCAATAACTAGTTCATGATTTTATTTTTCTATTCATGTGTTGACTTGTTATACTAGGGATATGAATATGGCAAATGACAAATTTTTGTATTTTTCTATAAAATCAATTAGTCCTTCACATATGCCCCTAAACACTGGAGTCAAGTTTTATTATTCAGGAAACATTTATGATGGTAATATTAATAATATTAGCAGCAATAATCTCAAAGTTTTAAGTCCTTTATATACATGAATTAATTTAATTGCCCCCAACACTCGATGAGAATCTAGATATTATTATTATTACCATGTAATCTTTGAGGAAACTGAGGCACAGACAGGTTCGCAACTTAATTAAGGGCACACAGCTAGTAAGTGATGAAGCAGAAATGATTTTTTCATTAGTGCTGGGTGTGTCAAAATGACCTCAGCACTTCCCAGAAGACTGCAATTCACTTTGACTCTGAATTAGAGGGTCAGTGGAGTCATTAGCATCCTTTGGAAGCTTCTCATTTTCAAATCCGTGTATTGATATCTCGAAGAATAATAGCCCTCTCCCTTTTGTGGGTAAAGATGTCATAAATGACCCACCATCAGCAGGGCAAGCTCTGAATGAACACATTTATATCTCTTTTCTTAAATCCTTCTCATACTTACTACCCTGAACATACATGAGTGGCCCATAGACCAAAATTAAATTAATTAATCGGTTTGTCCAGGAGATGAAAATTAATCTTATTAATACTAATATTATTTTCCAGTACTTAACTGGTACTATGCATTTGTTTTAAATAATGAAGAAACTATTTTGCTACTTTATTTTGGTTTGTTTCGCACTTTTCGCCCCCTGTTTTGGTTCCAGATCATGCATCAGTTCCATATTACAGGTCTGGACACATCACAAAGTTAAGCGAATCACAGGATTCCATCCACCTGACCATAGCTGATTGGTCAAAAAATGGGCATGTGACATAAGCAGGACCAATCACATTTCTTCTCCAGGGTTTTTCTAACTGGTGTTAATTGAAAAGAATATTTTTCCTTTCTATTCACGACATTTATGAGAATATAAGCCCAGAGCTGGCTGCAGTTTTGTTTTTAATACTGTAAGATGGTTAGCTTAAAAGAACTCAGCATCTCATAAAAAGAGGCAAATGCAGAAGACAGAATGAAAATCTAATGTTTTGAATCCATGGGTATAGTTCCATTGGTGGTGTTTTTGTTTTGATTTTGTTTTGTTTTGTTTTTATGGTTAATTTGACTGAAAAAAACTTTTCTAGTCTTACTTACACTTGCTGCTTCTTAAAATCAGTGTTGTGAATAATACACGTATATTATTACTTATTCACACAGAAACTCCCCCCACCCAAGTTAGGTATTATTATCTTTATTTTACAAATATGAAAATCAAGGCCTGAGAGGTGATGTCATTGGCCTAAGGTTGCACAATTAGCCGGCACGAAACAGATGTTGGATTCCAAATTTTCTCACTTCAAAATCACTAACCAGATGCTATAACTCTTAGAGAAGACCTTTAATAATTAAAAGAAAAACACAAACATTGTTTATCAACATCTAAGATGTCCTGATGTGAATCACAATTGGAATTTTGCACATGTGACAATGCGTACATCATAGCTCATGGTTTGCTTTTTGTAATCTATCCAGAAATTTTGACTACTTATTTTTTCACTAGACATGGTGAGTATAAATATAATGTGCAGAGAATGGAATAAAAATAAGTAATCATAAAATTTTTAAAATTTTTGAAAAAAATTTTTAGCAGGTATGAAATACCATACAATCTTGAATTTAGAGCAAAGAAATAAAAATGCTGACTGAAATACTTCCCTTCACATGATGTTTATAAATCAGAAAGACTTGGAAAATTAATGATTATCTATTGATTTTAATGATGTAGTTAGAAATATATTTTTTAAACTCTAAGATATCTCACATGTTTTACCATCTAAGAAAACCTGGTTGATGGATTTTTTCAGTCTTTTACTATATAATTCTATGTAGAAATAAAGAAATAAAGCTTTGTTTTAAATTTCAGGATGAGAAAGTAAAAGACATTCTTGTTCCATAACGACTTCCCACAAATAGAATAATAACTATTTGTAATTTTACCTCTTCTTTGTATCATTTATTAACTTGTCCAAATTGCCTTTCTGAATACTCTAAGACCCTGCCTAACTTTCATTGCCTCTAAAATGCCCTCCCAAAGATCGTGATATTAGGTTTCAAGAGTTAAGAACATTCGAAGAAATAGAAAATCAGAGAAAATTATTATATATGGGAAAATGTGGAATGAAGAAATTCTTTCATTTTTTCCAGAATAAGTTTTTTTCCAAAAATTTTCTTTTTTATTAAATTGAGAAATTTAATCACTGTATAAGTTTAAGGCACATGATATGATGGTTTCATTTACATATATTGTGAAATGTTTGCCACATAGGTTCAGCTAACATTAAGTGAAGAAATTCTAGTCCATTTCCGATCTTATTGACTTGCTTTGCAATTGATATTTCTTCTATTTATTCAACTGGTATTTATCTAGCACATAACATATGCCAGATATTCTGCCAAAACTCTGGAGTGTAATAGTAATATATCTGTGATGACAGGAGTGGTATATGTTAACTTGAGAAGATATATATTTTTTTAGTTTAAGGAAGCTTCCATTTATATCTTTATATGCACTGAGACGCATAATCATGCATCTTGGTGTCACTTTTTTGTCCTCTGAATAGTCCCAGAGTGGCCTTTTAGTTATGTGAACAAATGATAGTATGTACTGGGAGCTTTAGAATGGTTGTAAAAAGACCATTTGTTTGTGGGTCAATAGGGCTAATCTGAAACTATCTCTGTGATTCAGTGTCAGAACATTCTCATGGGGGATGGGGTCACCTGATTAAAAAGATGCTATGACATGGAGGAAGCTCCCCATGAAGCAAGGGGCGTGTGTCCTAGTGGTTTAATTTCACCATGAGGCCAAGGGCCAGAGAAGAAAGGGAACTTCCAGCATAGCATGTGATTGCATTGGGTGGAAATATGGCTGAGCAATTGAGTGTGCAGTAAAAGAGTTATGTGCTCTGATAGAGATGAAGGAGAACATTTATAATATGGCATCAGTGGACAAACATTCATTGGACTGGACAGACCTAATCTTCACTAATGCTACTGAATTTACTGGAGATTTTTAGTGTTCCTTTTTTCACTCTCTCTCTGCCTAGAGGACTGGTCTTCTTTGTACAGAGCAAACTACACTGCTCAAGGTTTTTGAGTAATTTGAAGGATAAGTTGGGATTGAGAGGGAGGCCTCAAGAGGAAAAGACCAGTCTTCTTACTATTAACGGCAGAGAGATGACCAACAGATTAACTAAAAGTGAAATAAAATAAGAATGATGAAAACCACAAACTAATAAAATTAGGTTTCACTAGTAACCCAATTTGTGTGGTTTATCAATTAACTTTCACTTTGTAATGCTATAGAAACAACATCCAAATCTCAGTGGTTATAGCAATTATGTTATAGGTCTCATGTACATTCCAGGTCCGCGCAGGTCAACTGCAACTCTGCTTCCGTCTGTGACTCTGCACCATGCATTTTATTCATTTTGAGATCCAGGCTGAGGGAGCAGTGATTTATTCCTATTTGGGCAGTGATGATCACATGGCAGTTCTTAATGTTTCTGCTTACGTGGCACACAAGTCACTTCTGCACACAATCTATTCATTGGTCAAGAAAAGTCCATTGGCTAAGCCTGCCTCAGTAGACTAAGCCTTCTTCCCACAGGGAGTTCATGCATGTCCCACGGCAAGAAGAAGGGGATGTATAATCTTCCTAAAAGGAAAACAGCAAATGATGGGAACAATGGTATGATCTACTACTGTGGAATCTAAACCGAGCAGCTCAGATAATCAGTTTTTATGTCATTTTTGCTGCATTGTATTATTATAGGCAATAGAACCAAATCTCTTTGAATTAAAGATATATAATTTTTAATGGAATATGTAGGATGTGGTTCAGGGGAATAATGCAAATAAGACCCTATTTTCCATGGTACAGTTGGGTGACCTCAGAGCCATCATGCATGAGCTGTCTGATGACGGTTCTCCTAGACATTCCAAATCTCCACGTACCGTTACCAGCATCCATAAATGTTGAGAGTGCCAATCAGTGTTCTTGCCAATTAATATGAATTTTAGTGGAATGAGGATTCTTCACCACAGATGGATAAGTGATTCACAAAGAAAATAATGTGGTCTATCTTCTCTCGAATGAATCAACACCAACCACAGATCATTTTTAGAATATTGCCCATAAAGGGACATAAAAAAAATTTATTGTTGTCTCTTCATCACCTAGCAAAGTATTTGGTACATTTTTACTTGGACCTTTGAAGCAATAAGGACTGTAGAGATTGAGTAACTGATATAAATTAGTGCTTTGCATTTGGTGAATAAACAAATATATTTAATGGAGATAAAATACTAAAGGGAGATAAAATACCCTTCTTAATTAACTAGCCTAAATTTGCTCTGATTATTTTGGTAGATATTCTTCTTATATTTGAAAACATTTCAGAGAGTAGTAACATTATGCAAAGCTGTGACAATCATGAAGGGAAAGTCTCAAGGTTCTGAAAATCTCTAGATATCCAAAACAAAACTTAACAAAAATTTTTTCCATACAAAATGTAGCATATAGGAAAAAATTGAGAGCGTTCACTCAATAATTATACACAAATATATGACATTTACATGCAATTATATAATTATGCATGATGATTATATATAACTATAAAAATGTTAAATTCAATTTCTATTAAGTTATATTTCCATTAAAAATAGCCTTAAAAACCAAGTTAATTATTTTTACCTTTTGCTAATATTTTATAACTCACTGAACAAGAAAACTTTGCATTGGCTAAAACAATTTCACAAATGTATTTTTTTGTTTTTGGAAAGAGCATATAGTAGATACGTTAAAGATGCTGGCTACCACCACCTTTGACATTGCTCTCTTTAATTACATTAATCTGTCTATTTTTCTTATGAGGAAACCTCACTAAAGCTTCTTCACTTACTCTTCACATCTATAAAAAATTGTGTTTGATATTTTTGCTTGTTTACTGTCGGGTAATTTTTTTTTTGTATGCAGAAAATGGTATTTTTCCAATGTCAGCGGATTTGTGGCATTAGAAATGGAAATGAAGGAGGGAGGATAAGCCACACGAAGAAGTGAGGGCCTCTGGCATAGCTGAACTCACTCACTCCCTAGCAAAGGGACTTATGCTTTCATAGCTGTCTTTCTCCTGACTCACGACTACTTCACGAGACATGTCATTCAAATTTGTGCTTTAGTAAAATACTCATCATTTCATGACACGAGTGACTAGGCAATAATTACAGCCTTCAACGTTCAATCACAGATGGCCAAAGCCATCCACTATATAGGTATCTTAAATTAACATTAATGTGCTGTTTTGTCTGAAGAACATCTAAATGAGATTTTGACATGGATCACACGTGCACAGACACACATAAAGCTGTTTGATCACACGGACTTTATCATTCACTCACTTGTTCATTCATTTATTCACTATTTTATCCTTCAAACCATTACTATTGGCACTAGATCCTAATAGTCCCACTGACGTGGGACAAATACGGAATGACTGAAGATTTGAAAAGGCTTCATAGAGCACTTTTATGTGTCTGGACTAAAGTAAAGGTATTTGTCTCTAACTTTACAACAATTATACCATAGAAAAAGTTTCTTTCTGAATGTCCTCAATACACTTCCATTTTCCTCTTTAATACTTTAATTAAACCCCCTGATTCCTTACAAACAGGACTTAGTCTGGATTGCTCTCCTCCTCATGTCTTCCTGCCATCTATGCATTTGCACTACAGTGAAATTTGGTATTTCACTGGTATTAAAAACAAGATTCAATTATGAACATTTTGTCTAAGGGGTATTTGGCTCATGTCTATTATCCTCATTTGCCTTAAGTTAAAGACGGTGAAGCATTGTCAAAGAGATGGAAAAGGTAGATTTGTTTTAAGTCCTAAAAGAAACTAAATCACTGCTGAGTTTGATCACAAACAGGCTTGTAGGTTTAAGAATTTGGAGGCTTCCAGGAGATGGGCAGTAAAAGAGGGCTACCTAGAAAAGGAACCTAAGAACCAGACTAAGATATAATGATAGTTTGGCTATCCTTGAGCACGGATGAGCACATCTGAACTTTACCAACTTAACAATTTTCTTCCCTTCACCATAGCCCCTTAGCTGTGCTAAGATATTGGTGTGTCTGTCTTCATAGTGACATCTTCCTTCCTTTGTGCTACCTTGCCCTGAACTGGACAATCTATACTGTAGACATTCTCCCCTTGTCTCTTCTGAAAAATCATAATTTCACTCCAGAAAACAATTTATGCTCTGTGACTTTCTGAAGTCCTCCAGCAGCTAGGGGAACCCAGGGGTAAAGGAATAGAGACTACATAGGCAAGGGGTGAATATTCATAGGCAACAACCTGCCTCTCCTTTTCATGGGAAGGCTCTCAAGGAAAAGCCTCAGATATAACTGAATATTTGTGGAATGAATATATTGCAGAAAAAAGAGTTAATTTTTAAAAAGTTCCATAAGGAGAACTCAGTAACCTTAGACATAGAGGTAAGCTGGCCGATCGATGTTGAGGTATTGGCTGCGGGAAAAGGGTTAATAGCGGGGAAGAGGTCTTCACATTTGAGACACAGTCTGGGATATTAGTTTGAAAACGTTTATTCTAAAATGGTTTCAGGGAGACTGCAGCATCTTTACGTCTCTGTGCCAGTGTGCTGAAGGAAGTAATCTCAGCGTTGAAGAAGATTCAGTTCATCTTCTATTAGGAGTTAAATCTGACTTCATCTAGTTCTTTTTCTGATCAGTACAGAAACAACCACCTTCAAAGGAACTCTGACACGCTACCCTTCTTTCTCCCTCTTCAGCATTTCTAGTGACTGACAACTTTTGGAGCTGACAGTTCCCATCTCAGGCTGTGCCCATGGTTAAAATGTTTTTTATTTTATTTTATTTTATTTTATTTTATTTTATAAATTTCCCCAATCCTTTTTTACTCTGCTGGGTTTCCACTTCCTACAATACAGATTTATTTTATTTATTTTATTTATTTTATTTTATTTATTTTTGATGTTGTACTGAAAATTACAAATTGGAAAGCCTTGAGCACCGTGGCTGGCATACAAGTGTTGTCTTGAGTGTTATTCATTCAAATCAGAATTCTTGCAACTTTGATTTTTATATTCTTTGTCTTTATCCTCAAACTAAATGGTATCAAGAGAAAGGTGGACCGTTGTTATAGATTTTGAAGTTATAACGCATTAAAAAATAATAATCAACTGGTTCTCCTGTTTTACACTAATTACAGCAACTAATGTGAACAGTTTCCAGTTTCATTGACTGCAGCATCATAGCTGGTGTGTGTGCATTTAACAGTGCCCATTTCACTGGGTCGTGGTTGTATTTCCTTACAGTCTCCGTACTGTGCTCACCTATAAATCATGATTATTGATTTGCTTGCAATTTTAAAACAATTAGAGAAGCCACCGTGTTGAAGTTTTCTAAGCTATTTTAAAAAATTACAATATCTCCTGTTCAGTTTGGGATGTAGGTGAATTGTAGTCTTTAAAATATTGGAAAGTTCTGAGTGATATGTAAGAAAGTTCTCTATAGGCAGATGATTCAAATATTCAGAAGCCCCCTATACTTCAGAACAAAATAGCCCTCGGCATTTTTTTTTTTTTTTATCTCTCTTCTTTCTTCTAACTAGAGACCAACCACTGAGCATTTTTGGAGGTAAACCCTTTCCTGGCGAACTGCAGGCTGAAAACAATTTGTGTTTTCATTTCCAGATAGTTTGGCATCAGAGCCCCAGTTGCTTTGTATTGATCAATAGGACGTAGCTGGGAGAGTCCTGCATGTGTCCGGCCTATCATCACCAGTCCTCTGTGGATTTGCTCTGACAGCTTCCATGTGGGCTCCAGAGAGGGGCTAGATTGCCAAAGGCTTATAAATATGAGCTTTGGGCGGGGCCCAAGTCCTCCAGATGTGACTGCTTTCATATTTTCAGTGTGAATTCAGGGACCTACCCTCCTTGCTGACGGAGATAACAAGTGTCTTTGGCCTCATTGCAGAGTCAGAGAAATGTGGTCATTTGAATGAGAATGTCTACAAAAAGCTTTTCCTCCTAACAACCTTGTGGCTAATAAATATGATAAACCTGGGCTTCTCTTTGATCAACTGGTCATTCCAAAGCCATGCCCAAGCACTCATTACTTTCATTACTCCAAGGATTTTGGCTCCTTCTTTATCCATCATTATATAAAAATGAATGAGAGAATTCTGACTGGTCAAGCAAATTATCTGAGGAAGTAGCTTATCAAGTGAGTCAATGTGTGTCTGACCAGAACTTCCTCTTTCTGTTGGCTTACCCTGCATCTGACACAGTCAGGCTCAGTGGTCAGGGAAAGGACTAGATTGCCAAGCTAAGTTTTTGTAAAAGGTCACTTTTTCCATTTTCAAGCAATGGGTCATTTAGTGTGCGTGATCATGAGCCAGACATTTTGCTTCTCTTTTTACATCATTTAAGTGTATTCCTTCTCAGGCGCATTTCTTACCCAAATGGGAAAATGGACAAGATATAAAGATATAAAGAAATCTTTAGCCACTTGCTGATTGCTATCATACTAAATTCAGTGGGAGACTTGGTGAAATGAACAGAAAACTTACCAGGCGTCAGTAGAATCTACCTAATTCTTTATCTATTACTCGCTTTATTTCTTCTGAAATACAATGTAAAAAACTCCTAGTAAAACATATAGCATGCATGAGTAGGAGCTGTAGATAAACCAATATGTTCACATTGCTTAGTGTGAAATGTTTAAAATATTTTAGTGTATTCAGTCCTTGGATTCGAAGGAATAAGTCCAATTTATTTTAAACAAGCTTTTAATATATATACCTCTCAAATATATACTCTTTCAAAGGCTATAAGCTTATTTTAGCTATATTTCCATTGCTTAAAAAATACTTAGTGCTCTTCTTGTTGTATAAATTAGTAGGTTTCATCTTTCCTCCTAAAACACATCTGAAGCATATTATGCACAGCCTTGTCCCCCCCAACTAGTGTATTACTTATTTTGACAGTGAGTTTTAATTGGAGGTGGCAAGGCAGACATTCCTTAGAAGGATTTATCAGAACCTTGAGGGACACAGAAATGT
>NW_006439568.1:5655667-5694251 GCF_000325575.1 Pteropus alecto | reverse complement strand
TTGTATTATTTGGAATGTTTGGAGATAAAATATTTACTATCGAGGATGCGACTAAGTAAATTATAGAATTTTATAGCACATGTATAAAATTCTATAAATTATTTGTACTATTTTGCTATTAAAATGATGCTTATGAAAGACTTTTAATGGTATGTCAAAAAAGGCTAATAACATAAAGCAGGATATAAAAATATACTAAAATAAGGATACTTTCATATTTTTATCCTGATGTCACATGGATAAACACAAAAGAATACAAATAAAACTGGAAAGAAATGTGCCAAAAATGGTAACAGTAATTCTTTGTATTCACTGGGATTACAGATTTCTGCTTCTTCACTATTTTGTGTATTTGTCTAATTATCTGCAATGAGCTGATATTATTTTGATAGTGGAATAACACAAAAATGGAATAAAATAGAAGAAAAGAGTATCTGAGGCAGAACAGTAGCTCATATATTCTGTCTCCCAAGTTAAAGAGCTATCAAAGAATTCTCTCCTCATTTTGAGTAAACAAGGTTATCCACACATAACAGGCATCCTTGTGCCCCTATGGCTTCTGAATTGTTTCCACCATTCCCTTACAGTAAGATCCTCCTCCAAAGTCAAGTAGACACAGCTCTGCTTTCAATTCAATTTACTTTCATTCCTATATGTGAGGGAGCTCTCACTAGGAGGTTTCAGAGGCTTATGGGAGTTCTTCATGTCCACAGTCTCATCTGGAGCTGCTTGTTAGACATTGCCTATTCATTGCATGGGGCAGAATACTTAAAGCTAGCTTTGTCTGCTTGTTCCCGTTGGTTGGCAGATGCCTCTGAAAAAAAAGACAGAAGAGCCAATCCACTCTTGGACTGTAAGCTAGCCATTCATGTATTAAAGTCACTGGAGGCTGATGTAATGATAGCAACCATTCATGTTGGCAGACAAGAGAACTCTGTATGTAATACAGAAGACCGGGGTGATTTAACTGACCATTGCTTGAATGGAAATGACGTTAGAGCTGATTGGCTAGGCTTTGACCGAAATCGAAAGGAGTGTGAGATGGTCTGAGCTAGTATAATGCTTTCAGAGGGTGAGTTTCTTTCCTCCTTCAATCTAATAAGTAAAACATCAATTCTGAATTACACTGACCTTTGGAATCAAGTGGCCAAAATATGTGGAATATTATGACAATCAATCATAATGAAAACTTATCAACTTGATGAAAAATTATTATGGTATTTTTAAGCCCTGAGATCAGTACCCCCAAACTTGTCTTTTTCCCATGCAAAACTAACACCACCATTAAAGAAAAGGTTACTGGCAAAAATGTGAGTACTGGGCACTGTTTTGTGCCTCAGGATTAAAGGCGTACAATGTGGTGATTAAAAACATGCTGACTCTAGAAATTTGAGGCTTAATTAATGAGTTAATGATGGGAATAGAGCTCCTTTTCTTTAGCATTTAAAATTCCAATTATAAGCAGTTGTGTTTTTGGAAGCTTGTCCACAAAAGATCTCGAGTTGGGTATTTATGGAATGGCTGAATTATAATAACACCTGGGAAACGTAGACCATCCAAAGAGATAACAGGAACCTGGGGTTTCATCAATATTTTATGAGAGAGGTGGTGGGCAGATACTTTCTTTTGAAGAGGATTTACCGGAACCTCATTTAGCAAATCTGTCATCAACAAAGTACAAAAGAGAGTTGAATACTTATTAAACAATGTATTCAGTATTTGAGCCAAAATAGGAATGATCTCAAGCAGTACTGTCTGATAAATTCTTCTGTCAAAGTTCAGAAAATTTTGAGTGAAATTGTCCAGAAATTTACTAATCTCTATTTTATTATTATTATTATTATTGCAGTAACTGAACTGAGTTAGGACATTTATTTTTTCAAATTATGCTGATATTTCAAGTTTAACTAATTTTTGTTTTGTTTCATTTCCTTTCCCTTAGGGTTGATTTTGTTTTGCTTAGATGAAGGTGATGGTGTGGGTCACATATAACCAGGTGGATTTAAATAACTATGGACAGTCATTTTATCTGCTTCTGACTTCCAGTGAACTTTGGACACCCACTGCAATCACTCTGTGGTAAGAAGTCACAATGGAGGCAATTAAAACAAAAACTAAAAAATACAGTTGAGGATAAAAAGAGAAAAAAAGTTAATGATGTCTCATCTATTCTTGAAATATGTATATATTTTAAGAAGGAACACCTGTGTCAGGCACTGCTCTGGGTGCTGTTGCATTGTATTGTATTAAACAAAGCTGGTCGCCTCCTCCAGAATGCCTCCAATCAGCCAGTAGAGATGGGTGTTCAAATGTAAATATAATGATTTAATTACAGTTTGGATAAAACATAATATCATGAAATGAATAGTGCATTGGTCAGGATGTTTATAGATGACAATGATAGAGATCCATTTCAAACTAGTTTAAGGATAAAAGAAAATTCTTTGGCTCACAAACCTAGAAAATATAAGGGCAGACTGGCTGGATCCAGGAGCCCACTGCGAAAGACTGGGGCATAATCTGTAGCCATCCTCTGCCGTGATAACCTCATGGAATAGATCCTACACTCTCCTTTCCCCATGCCAATGCCCCAGTATATATCCTCACAATTCTTAAGTCCAGCAGGAAGAGAACTTCTTTGTCCCCCAAACTTTTAAAATAGTTAGAAAATCAAGAATCATTGGCTCTGATTGGCCAAACTTAATTCAAATATATCAAGCTCTGATAGGATCATCCTTACTCTAACTCTATAGACTAAGAGTCGGACTTGTATTTTTCCTCAAGGAAAATCAAGATGTAGTTATCAGACATAGGAGAAATGGTCAGTGCACAGGAAAACCATAACGACTGTCAACACGCAGAGGACACAAAAACATCTACTGGAATTTTCATTCTTCTAATAAAAAGATCTAAGAAATCTTTGCTAACTGCACTTTCAAGAAAGAGACTGCTACTTTGGGCTTAAACATCAGCCACTAAAGAATATCTGGTAGTAAAAGAATTGTGACCATTTCCCTTTAGGAAAGATCTTCTAGTCATTTATAATTTCTCTAGTACTCTCTGTATCAAGCATCGTCTAAGGCTTCTAGATTCAGATTAAGGTAAACATAGAGTCAGATATTCTGTAGACCCTAGATTACTAGATTTTAAATTCTTCAGAGAAAGATTAAGAAGGCAATGTTTTTAAGGAAAATTATGTCTCTAGAAGAATGGGTGATAGGTTAAAAAAATAAGCTTCAGACTGTACCGTCTAACCAACTTTAGTGTTAATCACAAATTTTATTTAAATTAAAATCAACAAGACTCCACAGGGAAACATATGATGAGGTCAGATGTAATGTTAAGAGGACTGTGGAAACGATAGAAAGACCCTACCTTATTTAGTTAGTCACATGTTCTCAGAAACAGATTGACTGATGTCAACCATTCACCTTCCATTCAATTATCTTCCAGTTTAGGTATCAATTATGAGCAGGGAAGTATATCATCTACATTGACATCACCATTTGGAAGTTGTGATCTCTAGAAACAAGATCTGGTGCATTCCTGTTGCCTTTTCTTCAGTATGCTTTTCTGCCATTCAGACTTTAACTCCAAGCATCAGTGAAGATAAGTCTGTATAGTACCCTTAACTTGGTAGTGAATCCATAATCTGTAATTATCTTTGGCTAAATCCATAATCCATAATCCTGAGCCTCCATCCAATTTACCTCCTCTCAATTTCTGCCTTGTCTCCAGCTCTTGCTAAAACGAATCCATGTTCTAACCTCCACCAGCGGTCTGGATATTTAGGACTCAGAATTGAAGTCTCTTTAACCCATGGTGGATAAATAGATAAAGGGTTTAGGTACATGGAAATGGATTTCCTGACATGGTACGTGTGCTAGACAGAATAATGCTTCCCCAACCCTGCTCTGCCAAAAGATACCTGTACATTGATCTCTAGCAACTGTAAATGTCTTATATTACATGACTACAGGAACATTGCACATATAATTAAGGTTACAGACCATAAAGGAGGGAGATTATCTTAGATTATCAAAGTAGTTCAATCAAACCACATGAGTCTTTAAAAGCAGATAAATGTTTTTGGTTTGAATGAAAACAAAAAAAGTGGCAGGAGGGGAAGACAGAAGAGATGCAGCAGAAGGGGAAAGTCAGAGAGATTCCAAGTGAGACAAGAATTTGAGGCACCACTTCTGGCTTTAAGATGTAGAGGTCCTTTTAAGATTTAAGGACTGAGGAGAGGCCTCTAGGAGCTAGAGGTGTCTCTTTAGCCAAAGACAAACATGGAAATGGTACCTCAGCCCTACAACCATAAGAAACTGGATTCTGCCTGCAACCCAAATGATCTTGGAAGCAGATTCCTTCTAGAACTCTCTAGTAGAAGCTCAGGAAACTGACACCTTGATTCCAACCTTGTGAAACACAGAACAAATAAACCAGCCAAGCAAAATGAACTCCTGATATACAGAACTGTGAAATATAAATTTATGTTGCTTTAAGCACTAAATTAGTGGATTTTTTTATTTTTATTTTTAGAGCAGCAATAGAAAATGAAAACAATATATTTCTGGACAAGGAGGAAAATTATAAATAAGAGGTAGCCGACATCATAGCAGTTAAAAGAATGGATGAATTTCAAATGGAAAAGTTTTCTAGTGATGCTCTGTATGCCTCTGATTTTAGTCCTATCTTGTTAAAAAAAAAAAAAAAAGAATGAGTCCAATAAGCGGGGTAATGTTGAACAGAAGTCTTTCGTATACAGTCCAAGTCAGAATCTAAGTTACAGGCATAGTTTGTGGTGGGATAAAGAGACAGTGAAAGGTAAGAAATGGAAGATATAAAACTAGTCACTTGAATAATCATTAATCTTGCTAGTATATTCCTAGTTCTAGTCAGAAATAGACCTTTTATGATTTGAAGACAAGTCTCAATATTTAGAAGGCTCTTTTTTTACGTCAAACCTCATCACATGTGTTGGGGAAAAAAATAAGAATGGTTATATATTAAAAAGAAATAAAGCAAATGACAGACTTTTAAAATTCTTGTTAGTTGTACTGGCTCCAAAAAAGAGAACTTCTATGATATATTACGTATCCTTATTATATGGCAGATGGCTCTATCATCTGTACTGAGCAGGATGAGACGAATAGATCTTACTATTTTGCAAGCAGTTGTACCACAGAATGAACTTGAAATTGGCCTGCCAAGAAAAATTTTGCCTTAATAGCCTTCACATGCACTAGACATTTCTATTTGCAAAGGATGTTTATGTTCACCTTGGGCTGTTTCCAACGTTTTATTTGGGTATCTCTTTTGGACATAGGCCTTCTCTTTGAGAACTCTTCCTCCTTAAGAAGAAATAAAGTTTTTGCAACACAAAGAGTAGAAAACCAGTGAGACTTCATGCATTTTTAGTGATAATATGTATCTCAATGTAATAAAATAGCCCAAATAGCCCAGAATATCTCAATGTAATAAAATAGCCCAGAAATAAACCCACATCTATATGGTCCATCAATCTGACAAAGGAGACAAGAATATACAATGTATATTATAAGAGACGGTAAAGACAGCCTCTTTGATAAGAGATGCCGGGAAAATGGGACAGACACATGCAACTGAACAGATACATGCAAAAATATGAAACTGGACAATATTCTTATACCATATACAAAAATAAATTCAAAGTGGATTAAAGACTTAAATTTAAGACCCAAAACCACAAAATTCCTAGAATAAAACATAAGCTGTAAACTCTTTAGCATTAGTCTTAGCAACATCTTTCTGGATATGTCTCTATAGGCAAAGGCAACAAAAGAAACAAAAGAAACAAATGGGACTCCATCAAACTAAAAAGCTCTACACGGCGAAGAAACCATCAACAAAATGAGAGACAACCTGCCAACTGGGAGAAGATAGTAACAAATGACACATCTAATAAGGGGTTAATACCCCAAATATATAAAGAACAAATACCATTTAACATCAGAGAAACAAACAAGTTTAAAACGGGGCAGAGGACCTGAAGAGACATTTCTCCAAAGAGGACATACAGATGGCCAACAGACGTATGAAAAGATGTTCAAGGTCACCAAGGAGACGAATGTAAATTAAAACTACAATGAGATATCATCTCACACCTGTCAGAATGGCTATCATCTATAAATCAACAAACAACAAGTGTTGGCTAGGATGCAGAGAAAAGGGAACCCTCATGCACCGTTGCTGGAAATGTAAATTGCTGCAGCCACTATGGAAAATAGTTCGGAGGTTCCTTAAACCATTGAAAATAGAACTATCTTATGACTTGGCAATTCTACTTCTAGATATTTATCCAAAGACATCCAAACACTCATGCAAAAAGATAAATGTACCCTTATGTTCACTGCAGCACTATCTATAACAGCCAAGACATAAAAGCATCCTCAGTGGGAATGGATAAACAACTGGATAAAGATGACGTGGAACGTGTATACAATGGAATATTATTTGGCCTTAAAAAAGAACAAAGTCTCACCATTTGTGACAACATGAGTGGATCTAGATAGTATTATGCTAAATGAAATAAGTCAGACTGAGAAAGACAAATACTACATATGAGCTCACTTATTCTATGTTGGATCTAAAGAACAAAATAAATGAACAAAACAGAAACAGACTCATAGATAACAGAGAACCAACTGATGGTTGCCAGAGAAGAGGGGGGTTGGGGATCCAGGTGAAAAAAAGTGAAGGGATTAGGAAATACACAATGGTAATTACAAAGTAATCATGGAGACATAAAGTCTACCTTAGAGAATACAGTCAATACAACTGTAACAACTATGTATAGTGCCAGCTGGGTACCAGACTAATCATGAGGATTATTGCATAAATGTTATAAATGTCTAACTACTATGTTGTACATCTAAAACTAATATAAAAGAACACTGAATGTCAACTGTCATTTTTAAAAATAATTAAATTAGGGAGGAAAAAGAAAACAAGGGGATTATAATTCTTGGCAAAAGAAAACTAGACACACTGCTACCAGAGACTCACGTCAGACTGAAAGATATGCACGGACTGCAAGTAAAGGGATGGGAAAAGATATTTCATGAAAATGGAAACGAAGCAGCAGGGGTAGCAATATTTACATCAGACAAGATAGACATTCAAACAAAGGCAATAAAAGACAAAGACAAAAAAGCAACTATTGATCAACATACAGGGAGAGAGCGACCATAATGCACTCACAGTGGGGGACTTTAACACCCTATTGACATCAATGGACTGATCTTCCAGACAGAAAAGCAACTAGAAAACAGCAATATTCAATGACAAACTAGACCAGATAGACTTAAACAAGAAGACACAGAAAATCTAAACAGACCAATTACTACCAAGGAAATTGAAGCAGGCATCAAAAAACTCCCTACAAATAAAAGTCCAGAATCAAATGGTTTCATAGGTGAATTCTACCAAACATTTAAAGAATTAATACCTATCTTTCTTAAACTATTTCGAAAAATTGAAGAAAGAGGAACTCTTCCAAACTCATTTTACAAAACGAGTATTGTCCTGATACAGACACCAAACAAACATCTTAGATAAAAAGAAATCTACAGGCCAATATTCTTGATGAACATGCATGCCACATTTCTCAACAAAATATTGGCACACTGGATTCAACAATACCTTCATTATAGGATTATACTCTATGACCAAGTGAGACATATGGCAGGAATACAAGGATGGTTCGACATCCATAAACCAATCAATGTGATACATCAAAGAATGAAGGATAAAAATTGTATCTCAGAAAAAGCTCAACATCTTTGACAATAACCATTCTTTCATGATAGAAACTCTCCACAAAGTGGGTATAGAGGACATATCTTAACATAATAAAGGCTATATATGACAAATCCACAGCTAACATCTTCAATCGTGGAAAGCTGGCTTTCTTCTAAGATCATGAACAAGACAAGTACGTCTACAATCACCACTTCTATTTCACATAGTACTGGGAGTCCCATGCACAGCAGAAAACAAGTAATCGAAGGCATCAAAATCAGAAAAGAAGAAGTACAGCTACTATCTGCAGATGACGTGACACTACATAGAGTATACCCTAAAGACTCCACTGAAAAAACTATCAGAACTGATCAATGAATTCACTAATTTGCAGGATACAATATCGATAGACAGAGATCTGTTGCATTTCTCTACACCAATGAGAAACCATCAGAAGGAGAAATTAAAACAATCCCATTTACAGTTGCATCAAAAAGCATAAAATACTTAGGAATAAATGTAAACCAGTGAAAGACCTGAAAACCGTAAGACACTGAAGATATTGAAGAGGATACAAATAAATGGAAGGATATATCATGCTCGTCAATTGGAAGGATTAATATTGTTAAAATGTCCTTACCACCCAAAGCGACATACAGATTCAGTGCAGTTCCTAAAAATAGCAATAGCCTTCTTCTCAGAACTAGAATAACGAATCCTAAAATTTATATGGAACCACAAAAGGCCCTGAATAGCCAACGAAACCTCAAGAAAGAAAGAATGAGGTATCACACTCCCGAATTTCAAACTACACGACAAAACTACGATCATCAAAATAGTACGGTAATGGCATACAAACAGATATATATGTACATGGAAACCTCAGCTACTAAGTTCCAGAAATTCTTCAGATATGTAAATAATATCTAAAGAGACAGAAAATTCCAGTTGTCTCGTGTAGCATTCTTGATCTGACAAGGATTTCCACGAGAGGGTGTGATTGTGAAGTTGTGCAGATAGGCTTTTCTTTTCTAAGACTGTTGACAAATGTTCTTCCGCATAGACAAAATATGCAGGATAAGCTTACTCAGGTTATGACCCAGTATCTAACTCTTTAGAAATGGGTGTTTCCCACCATTCGCCTTCTTTTTTTTTGAGCACGTTTTACCCACCAATCTCTTCATTCTAATTGATCATATTTTAATTAATGCTCTATAACACCTTTGAGTCTCCACTCAAAAATGAAAAAGAATCATAACAAAAGAAGACAGATGTGAAAAAAATATAACCTCCATAACTCTCAGGTCAATGCCTGTATTTGACTTATTGTTCTTTATAAACCCTGGCGAATTAGATATTTGGTCATTCTATTTTATTCGTCGATTCATTCATTCATCCATTTAAATAGTAACCGGTCATGCAAAGAACTGAGTGTGGTATCAAGCAGAGAAAATAAACAGAAAGAACAAATTCCTAAGGCAAGAAAAGTTTTTACAAGCTTGAGGCATCCAGGAGAAGACCAGTTTGCCTTCACGATGCCAAACATCTAGAGTTTTTAAAATATCCAAGTGCTTTAAAAACAGTAGGGAGTTTAAATATGCAAATTATTTCTGTGACTTTAAACAAATGTATTACAGATATCTCTCACTGACTATCACTTCTGAAATTGTAATTGACATCCTCATGTCCGTATCCAGAGTTCTGGATCTGGAGTTAAATATTTCAGTTATGTCACCCAACATCCTTTTGGGGAAAAAAAAAAAAAAAAGGAAAATCAGGCACAGAAAGTCCGTGGCTTATCTGCTATCACCCACTCTGTTGCTCAAAGCATTGATCTAAAATTCATTTTTTATCTCTTTTGTTCTTTACCCACGTCACATGCTTCATCCCCATCCTATAAGTCCTGCTCATCTCTCTCTATCCTTACTATTGTGCAAACTACCTTCAGCTCCCAGTTCACTCCTGGCATTAGCCACTCTTGTCTTCCTTCATGCATTCTCAACCCAAAACCTTCAGAGCAATCTTTTAAAAATGTAATCATAACACGCCAAGTTTATGTTTCAAACCCGCCAAAAGGTTTCCCTTAAAATCCAAACTTGTAGGCCCTACAGGATCTGTTCCCTCTCTCCCTTCCTGACTGTATCTACCAATAATTCCATTTTTGCTCACCACATTTCAATCACACTATTTTTTTTGTCGCTCAACACTAAAAGTCTTATTCTTGACTCGTGGAAGATTATTTCCTCTGCCTGGAATGATTTCTGCTCTCAGATCTATTCTTTTTTTATTAAAAGGATTGGGTTGGCATTGGTTAATAAAATCAAATAAGTTTCAAGTGTACAATTCAACAATATGTTATTTATAGATTGCATTATGTGTTTGCCGCCCAAAGTTAGATTTCCTTCTGTCACCAAATATTTGAACCCTTTCACCCCTACCTACCTCCCCCTTCTCTGCCTTCCCTCTGGCAATCACTAATCCACTATCTATGTCCATGAGTCTCTGTTTGTTTGTCATGTTTGTTGAATGCTTTCAGTTTTATATTCCACATGTGAATGAAATCATATAATTTTCAAGTTTTTCTGTGTGACTTATTTTGCTTAGCACGATATTCTCAAGATTCATCCATGTTGTCACAAATGGCCCAGATCTGTTCTTAACTGGTTTCCTGTCATTTAATCCTTAGTGAGACCTTTCCAGACCAACAGATCCAATTAACATCTCTTCCTCTAACTCATCACTTCTCTTTGATCTGCAATGCTTTTCACAGCACTTACTGGGAATTTTGTTAATTTACGTGTACGTCTTTATTTTCTGTCTCTCCATACTAGAGTGTAAGTTTTATAAGAGTAGAGATCTTGTCTGTCTAGCTCTACAGTTAATCTGTATCACTTTGAACAGTGCTTAACCCATAGTGGATACTTGATGAATATTTACCCAATTGACTTGCTCAACATCATACAACATCTTAATTCAGAAGCAGTCTCCTAACACTCAATAGAGTGCTCATTCCACTGGATTACAGTTAGTCACAGTTTTAACCTGGTATTGTTGTAGTATAATCACCTTGAAGATGTATCTCACATCTTTTGTGTAAAATCGTCTTCCTGGGTTTTACATTTCCTAACACTAGTATAATTGAAAAAAAGAGAGAGAGAGAGAGAGGGAGAGCGCTATTTAAAAAAAAAAAAAAAGAGAGAGAGAGAGAGAGCTGTTAGATGACTAATTAATAGGTAAACATTTTGATTAAACAGGGCACATTCAAATATGCAATATTAAATATGAAAATGTCCAAGTAAGCAGTGATTTTGGCTTCAAAGTTCTCAGTGATTAGCTAGAAAAAGAATCTGTTGACTAGGTGGATATGCCAGAGGTGGTGATTCATATGGTCTCATAGCAACTACTTAATCTGACTTCTATTAACTTATAATGGAGAGATGTGTCTGAAGTGGTCTCCTGCTTGGTTAGCCAGTCTGGGTATTCATGAGTCAGTACATTGTCTGTGCTTCCATTGCTATTATAATGTAATAATAAAATTACAACAAATTTGTAATTTGAATCTGAATAAAATTTAACCAATTTTCTATCCATACATTTCAGCATTTTCCCAAATGTTATCATAGCTTCTGGGCATCTTCTGACCTCTGAAAAATCCCATTTTATTATTTTTTTTAGCTCTGTACCCTGAAACAGACCAGAAGGAATGCATTTCTTTTAAGAGAGAGAAAAAATAATAAATGCACAAAATTTCCAATTGAAATTAAAGATTACATGATTTTAAGCTCTAATTTCATATTTGTATCTCTTTTACCTTGAAAATAAATTTCTTAATGATTCTTGATATATTAACTCATTTGCTTTGCATATATTTGTGTTTCAAAATAACGTTATCTATATTATTACTAATGATGTGACTTCTGAGTGCAATGTATGACTCCTTTGCTGTGTTTTTTGTCCTCTAGATATACATCAGCAGAGCTATATAGTCAAAACATTATCTTTTTAAGTAACTACGATTATTTTTTATTTGGTTATATGACTAATTTGGCACAAAGTGAGTGGAATTTTTTGTTTTTTTCTTTCAGTTTTTAGAGAGAACCTTTTCTAATGTAAAGTTTGTTTAACTAGTAAACTATTTCCATGGTTTCATAGTCAAACCTATAAAACAAGATTAATTTTAGAGAAATGCATCTTTCTTCCCTGGTCCTTCCTTCTTTTCTACCTTCTCTGATAGATAACCATTTTTTTCTATTGTTTTGATTTATTCTTCCATTGTTTCCTTTTGAAAGTGAATACATATGTATATTTGTTTCATATACTATATATTTCTTTTATATATCCATATATATATATTCTCCTTACATAAAATTAACATATTATATATTTTTTAATGCATTTTGTTTTTTCCCTTAATGGTATATGCTTGTGGAATGACAATAAAGATATAAGCCTTCTTCCTTTATATAGCACTACATTGTAGCATGGTGGATGTATCATCGTATATTCAATTTTAGTTTATGTGCTGCTGAAGCGAGCACTCCATTGTATCTTCAATTTGATTCATAATGATTGCCAATGAACATGTAGGTGATTTTCACTATTTCACACATAGTGCTGTGACTGCAGCATTCATTCTTGGACATACATTCTTTCATAGGTTTGCCAAGATATCAGTGGGATAGGTTCCAAGAAATAGAAATTCTGCCTCAAAATATAAATGCATATGGAATTTTTCTAGATAATGCTAACTTCTCATTCATTGGAATTGTGTCATTTTGCAATGCTCCAGCAATGTAGAAGGGTGTCTGTACCTTACTGCCTTGACAAATATTATGTCTGCAAACTTTTGATTTTTTTTTTCTAATCTGATGATTGAAAAATGGTATCTCAATGTAGTTTTAATTGAATTCATATTATTGTGAATAACCTTGATTTTTTGGAACGTTTGTGACCCACCTATGTCTTTTCTGTGAAATGTCTGTTCATATCTTTTGCTCGTTTTCTCTCAGATTGCTTTTCATTCTCAATATTTAGAGGCACATCATATACCAGTGAAATAACTTTTTATGATTTAAGTTGCACATATTTATTCCCAGCTTGACATTTGCATTTTTATTATTTTATTCCTTTTTTTCCAAAGAAAACTGTCTTTTAAAGTTTATGTACTCAAGTTTATTAAACTTTTCTTAGGGCATCTAGATTTGGGCCATAATAGATTTTTTTTCTATCTCCCAGTTATAAAGGAAACCATCCATGTTTTATTTGAGTATTTATATAGTTTTAGTTTTACATTTAAATATGTAAACCATTTTGAATTGATTCTGTTGCATGACATGAAAAATATTTCCAATTTTATATTTGTCCTTATGACTAACCAGTTGTCTGCAAGTTATTAAAAATTCTTATTTTTCCCCCATTGATTTGAGATACCCTCTTTATCACATACTAAATCTCCTCCCGTGTATTTTTTTTTTCTTTCTAGGTTTTCCATTCCATTTCATTGGTCTATTTGTGCACCAATTTCATACTTAAAAAAAAAGGCTTTATGATCTGTTTTAATAATCTGTAAGAATCAACACCCTTTCCCCAATACTTTTTGTTTTCCTAGCTAGTCTCACCTTTTCCTTCCTTTTTTTCCTCCTTTCATTCTTTCAGATGGATGTTGTATTCAATTTGTCCAGGGAGATGAAGGAAGACATAATCATCAAACTCACATTACAGTTTACAATTAACATAGGGAAAGTTGACATCTTTATTATGTTGAGTAATCCTAACCAAGAATATGGAATATTTTCCCACTTATTCAGTTTACCTTTATGTCTTTTAGTGTGTTTGTGTGCCTAATACAGATTTTCTACTTTTCTGTTTAAGTTTATGCATGTATTTTATTCATTTTATTTTACTTTGCTATTGAGTTATGTTTGCCTTCAATTATTTTCTTCTGAGTTTCTGTGTGTGTTCATGTATACATACACATATATATGTATATATGTATATGTAAGTTATTTCTCTATGCCAATTTTATACTCTCTACTCTGCTAAATTATCCTGTCTGTAGTAGCTTTTGTATTAAGTTATTTAGGTTTTCCAGATTTATAGTTTTATAATCTATAAATACATATTTTTTTACCTTTCCTTTTCCTCTTTTTTTTTTTAATAACATAACTATCTTAGTTAATTTCTTTGATACAACATTAGATAGTAGATGAGATAATGGGCATTTAGGGCTTGTTCTATGATCCATATCCTGTGGTTTTTATTCCAATATAGCATTGGAGGCAACATGGTGAAATTGAAAGAACACAGCCTTTGGAGTCAAGCAGTCACGGCTTTGAATTATGATTCTACCACTTAGGCAAAGGGCTTAAATGTTTTAGTTTCCCCACCTGTGTTATGAAAAGTAATTGCAATGGTTAATACAATGACTGACAAATGGTAGGTAATCAATAAATATTTGCTCTTTTTTTTTTTCTTTCTATTTTTGGGTTCTCTCTAAATGAGTACTATATCATCTGAAGATTCCTCAAGAATGTAAAGGGAAGTAATTACAGCATTCACACTCATTGAGTCAGATTGGCATAGGATGCACATGAAGACCAAATACCTCAAGCAGAAATTTATGGGTAACAGTCAATTGCTTCAAATAGCAAATAGGGATAATCAGCTTAAAAGAAAAATCTAGCTGTTTTCTTTGCAGTGCCCTCTGGTGGTTAGGATATATTGCTATAGCTTAAAAAAAAATGGATCATGAAACAGAATATTAATAAAAATAGCCAGTATTTAGTTATCACATCCCATTTTCCAGGCCCTTGGTCAAATAATTTACATGTATCCTTTCATTTAGTTCTAACAAATCCTATGAGATATACATATGTTAGCCCTTTCTACAAAGGAGGATATTGATGCTTACAGAGGTTAATAAACTTAACCTACATTACATAGTTAATTAGTGGGGATGCTGGCATTCTGCGTCAGATATGTTCGCTTCTTATCTGTTATGTATCTAAAGTTACACATAACTGTGTAAAATATGAACACTACACTTAGAAGGACCTTATAGGTCATCTAGTCCTCACCCTCATTTGATGAATGAATCAGTGAAGACCCAGGAGAGTTGCAAAGTTAGCTATTGAATCATCTGAGCTGAATTCCTGGGTCCCTTGGCTCCTGATTTTTATTCATTTGATTGTGCAAAAGCTGCCTGGCCTTATTTGATTTAATTTGCCTCTCTTGAGATTGTGACATTTCCCCAGGATATAGACAGCTCTACCTATCCTTAAAATAAAAAAAGGGGGGAAATTGGGGAAATAATGCCTATGAAATTTGACAACTCATTAACTACCCTTTATTAAAGAGTTTTAATTGCTTGCCTTATATCCTGTTTTCAGCTTTCTTCTCCAGTAGCAAATATCAATTAAATTCTAATAACAAAGAGTCTGACTGCAGTTGAGAAATAATCCTTTTCAGGAGAATTGCCCTCAGTGACTCTCCACAGGCAAAATTTACAATTCTTTCAGCCACAATTCTTTGTTGCAGTTCCCTCTAACATCAGATGTGACAGGCCTGCCAGGACAAGAAACAGGCTTGCCCTTTGAGGGCATTTTCTCATATAATGAGGTGGCCCCTGCAGAAATCACTCTGCCAGTGGTGACAAGCCACTATAACTCCTGAGTGCTGACCATACGGCTGCCTATAATTTACCTAGCTGACCAGTATTAGTGCAGGACCAATTTCCTTTGAATGATGTTCTGATCTTGCAGTTAAGTTGTTGACAATAGAACGGTTTATGAGTGACAAAGAAGAAAACTGGATTCCCTCACCAAAAGTCTCAGGAAGAGAATTTTAGCTCAGTTTTAGGTAGCCTTTTGTAACAACCAGAGCATATAAAAATGCTGCACACTGCCTAGAAGGCACTGGCTTCCAATAATGGGATATATTCAAATAGAGACTAGCTTACTAACTAACCAGAATCTGGTAGAAATGACTCAGATTTCTAGTGGGTTGACTAGATATTTTCAAAAATTTTTTGCAATTCCTAGAGTATATACTTCTTTGATTTAGTCGTAATTTTCCCTCTAATATCCATTACTCTTTATTTGCTTTAAGGAATACTGTGCTATAACGACCTATCCATAGACTTTAAAAATTATAATATCAGTGAGCCACTGCCATCAGATGGGTGTACATGAACAGGAAATGGGTGTTCGCTTGTGAAACACTGTGGTTTGCAGTTTTTGATGTTAAGTGAAAGACTGGTAGAGATTGTAGTTCCAGTGAATTTAGTTGTATGATTATTAGCCAGATGAAGTGAGTTTCAGTGATATTAGAGACTCAATATCTCATGCACAAAAGATATGGGAGAATTTTAGATGATTTCCAACATGTCTTTCAATTTTCGCATTCTATGATTCTAGAAATGACTTTGAGGAGATCATCAGCTGCTAAGTGAACAAAGGTAATAATGAAATCTTTGCTGGATTAAGAGCTATGAAATCTGCATTTAGACTTCTTATCTGATTCTACATGCATATAAATCTTATATACCTGTATGGGTATATGGATGGATGTCACATATAATATATATAGATATATATGTATATATAAGTATATGAAGAGATCTAATCATGTAGTATAAAGAACAGTATAATTAGATGATGTTAGTAAACAAAATGAAGAGAAGACATAAGAATTACATAATAAGAGTCTTCTAATATAGAAAAGTTTAGAAAGGTCTGTCATGTCAATGGGACCCAGCTTGTCTTACATGACTCTTAGTAGCTATGTTAGGAGAAACAAAATTCCATGTTAAGGTAACAAACTTGATACTAACTTGTTTGATGATAGAATAATCTACCTCACTTTTCGTTTGTGTTACGTATCACGGAAAGTATCAATGTCACCTTGATGCTGTTTGAACAGAATATTAAATGGAAGTTTCAAGTAACACATTCCTTCCCATCCTGAGATTTAGTCATTCTCTGAATCTAGTCCTACTATCCCATGAATGAAGTGGTATCAGTAAGTTCTTCTCAAGTCCACCAAATCCTTTTTAAAAGTTCATTACTGGTAGAATCCTTACAAGGCAAACAGATTGGTCATGGTCTTATCATTGGTAATTTGTTATCCCTCCTCTAGCTACTCCACATTGCAAAAAAAAGCAATCTTCCTCTCAGAAAGTCTCCTTGCAATTAAGTTCCACAAAACATGAGGCTTCACAGCCCACAATCTTTAATTCACTCCTCCTGGGTAGAGTCAAACTTCATCACGCCACTCAGTGAAGGGATACCTACCACAGTCAGGAAACTAACTGGGAAAGTATATCTGTCAGAGCCTCTAGCCACCCAGAAGGAGCTCCACGAATCTTAATCCTTAGTGAACCATGAAGCTCAGGGGCAGGCAGTTTGCAGCTGGGGATTTGTTTGCCTATGCAAATTCCATCATAAATCACCTCATCCTCAGCTAAAAGGCTAAGGCGAAGGCCAAGGTGCCTGTATAGCATTATCGTTGGATCACAGAGGCTCAAGATTTATGAGGCAAACCAGCCATAGATTGGTTCGGTCTTTTGTTAAGTTTAGTTACTTTAACTCTCATTTTCCAGACGAAGAAACCAGGATCTCAAATATTACAGACTTTCTCATATCTTAAGAGATTGTTAAACAGAAATTATGCCATCTGGTGCTCTATTTCCTCTCCAACCAATCTACTGAGATCACCAACTTTAATTCCTGTTAATGTTTCAAGAGCCCATAATTTGGGGAAGTACGGTGACATCAGGTCATCACCCCTAATCGCTGACAGTGTAGTTGCATAGTGCAGACCGTTGCTAAGTAGTCCTAAGGCGTTCCTGCACTCACGTCATTGGTTCCATATTTCCTCGTGAGGAGTCACAGCACGTGTTTCTGGACAAAATATTTTCTGTTTTAAGAATATTTAGTCGTCTCTCTCTGCTGGCTCTGAATAGTAATAACATTATGGTGAAACAAAAGGGATAGGTGATTTTAAGAGAGGTGGGGGTAGTCCGAGGGAAGAAAGAGAAGGGGGGTGGGAATGAAACGTAGAAGACGCTTAGCTATGAAACCTATTGCCAACATTGCAGCTCCAACTTTGTCTCAATGAGAACACAAATTTGTGGGCGGATTTAGAGTTGGAAGATTTGAATTCTATCTCTGTCTCTGGTACATATTCACGAGTTCTTCAGGCTTGAGAATCCTCTCTGTGAGACTGAACTTTCTTACCGGCAGAAATGGCATCATGCCCTTTATTCCCCTACACACACACACACATACACACACACGCGCGCACACACACACACACGCTAGGTTTATGTGAATACTTAAATAAGATGGCATATGGAAAAGTTCTTCTGAAAATTATCAAGTAATACATACATAAAAGAAATAATTTGTATGTAGTTGACCTTGAGGTGCCAACGAACAATCTGTTACCACAAAGAGCCATCCAATGATAACTCTGGGGGCTGTCCCCACCTCCATCTAGGCCCATTGGGTTATAATCTTTACTCCATCACTTTCTAGTTATGTGGCATTGAACAATTTATTTAAATTGTCCAAGGCTCGTTTTTACTTTCTGTAAAGTAGGGACGACGGTCTCTTCTCTATCTCTCTCCTAGGATTTTATGAGAAGAAGATGAGCCAAGAGATGTGAAATAAAATGCTTTAAAACTTGAAACCTATATTATGTCCACAATTAAAGATATCTTATTATTACTGAAGCTTAAGCTCCCGGGAAAGTCTCCAGACCTCCTGGTCCTTGGTTGGGGAAGGATGCCAGGAGACAAGCCCTCCTAGGACATTTATATTCTCTTAAATGTGAGGCGGTAGGATGCAGTGATTAAGATAAGGACTTTAGTGACACACTACAGTACTTGGGTTTAAATCTTGACTCTGCTGTATCCTGGATATATGACCTTAGGTAGACAGTTTACTTCTCTATACCTCACTTTCTTTGCCTATTCAATTGGGAAAAAATAAACTTATAGAGCTATTTGAAAGATTAAAAGAGCTAATACTTATAAAGAGCTTAGAGCAGTGCACGGCACATCTAGAGCACTCTCTAAGTACTAGCTACTGCTATAAATCACCCCTTCCCAGGCTCAGTCCAATTTGGACCCCTTCTCGCGTGCCTAAGATTAGCCTGCAGAAGAGATTTACCTCTGGGACCAGAGCATGGAAAGTCAGGTTAATATTTATCCCTTAGTTTGTCTGGCAGTATTTGCTTTATTGAAGGACTCTGCTTGGTCCTGGAGTTTCAAAAGTTTATTGTTGCAAATTTCCCTAAACCAATTTGGCTTTCTCAATTTTTGGTGGGTTGTTTTTGTTTGTTTGTTTGTTTTGTTTTGTTTTGGTAAGTAGCCTTTGGGGATATGTTAGAATTGTGGGATCTTTTCTTCATGATTTCACTACTAGGTTAAAATGAAAACAAGCAAGTCTAGGACCAAATCTAGCTACACATATTGATATCTATTAGCAAAAAGCAGAAAGTCATATGACTTCTTATGAAAGTTAGATGGAGTCCCAGTTCTCTGTTGTTTTAGGTGCTCTAGTAGCACCCTGAATAAAAATGTTACCTGAGGCAGGTGGGACCATATTCTCACTAGGATATAAACAAAAAGTTTGGCTGGAGTCCCATGAACTGTCCAAATCAGAGGCTGGCCAGAGAATTTTTCATAAATTAAGTTTATAGTTCTATTCTCACAGGTATAGGCACTTGGCTGAAAAGAGTCCTCACACTTTATCTGTTTTGTCTCTGCAAAATAAGAGTGTGTCTACAATATTTCTAGCCAGTCCACATATAGTCAACTGCATCAATTTTATCAATACTCATTTCTCATATCTATGATGTTCTGGTTTCACTAATTTAAACCCCCCTTTAACATGTATCAAGTTAATTAATATTAGCTGTGGTCTTAAATGAAGACGAAGAGTTGAGAGCTTTGTGGTTAGCTTCTCCTGAGATAGGGTTTATGATGTCAAAACCCTGGAGTGTAAATTCCCATTTAGACCAAGTAATCGATCCTAGAGTAGAGATTACACACACATACATACACACACACACACTATTTAGGCTGAAGCAATTTTCTGAAGTAAATTACACACCACAGATCAATTATGGTGGGAACGGCTAATAAATTCCACGGAATAAGAGTGCATTTAAATGATTCTGTTCAAGAATTTCTCAAAAAGCTTCTTCCGGCTTTCTGACTTAATCATCATGAAAGAGATGATGTTTGAAATAGATTTAAATTCTTTAGATAACTTCCTTTAATTCAAGAATCGAAGGCATTGCTCTCCTTCAGGCACCATTAGCTCCAGCTGGACTGTTACTCATATAAACCTGATGACTCATTTTTAAAATTTGGTCTCCATTGGTACTTTTATATTAAATAACCCTTTCAATTTATTCAACATGCTAATGTCCACCCATGCTTCCAATACCTGATTCAAACCTCACCTTTGACAAAACTTCCCTGATTCTCCCAAGATAAAATTCTCACTTTTGTATAATATATATCATTTCAATTTCTAATTTAATTGTGTATTTGCTTCTACTAGACTATAGGTTACTGGGGGCAGTATATATATCTGATCCATCTCTGTAATCATCACAGAAAAGATATAATGCCTTGCTCAGGTTAGTCAATCAATAACTACTGATGGAAAAGACCCATTTTTAGTGGAATAGAAAACACCTGAATTATTTGAGCACTATCTACTTATTAGGTGTGTAAACATCTGAGAATCACTGTTTTTTTACCTATATAATATAAGTAAATATGTATGTCTGACTTAATTTAAGGTGTTATAAGAATCAAATAAAAATGAAACCATTCATTGTGAATATAATACAGATTCGCCTATTCAAAGGATTCTTTATTTCATAGAATTCGCAGAATTACTTAGTAAACCATCACCATTTAATAGATGAGAACGATGGGAGCCAGGAAAGAGAATTGACTTAAACAGACTAAAACTACCAGACTCCATGACACCCCATTTGATGTGATGCTTCTTACATTTTTCCTCTTTTGAGCTAATATTTTCATAACTATTTGATATCCAGTGAGAGACCCAGAGGTTTTGAAGCAATCAAATATATATATGTAGTTTGTGTTCAATTCTAAGGAAAACATGTTTTATTCACAATATGACTTTGGTCTGATCACTTACAGGTGAGATATTCTGATAGTTTATTTTTTATATTAAGCATTTTGAAAGTGAAAGCGTCACAGAGTAGTGGAGAAAGGCTTTTTATTGATCAGATTATTTCCTTGACCATTTTTTTCTCTTTCTCTCTAATATTTATATTTAGTTGTCATAGATCTCCAGTGCTTTTCTTGGGGACTCATTCCACATCCCTTCCAGTCATTTGGGCAAAGTCCAAATCCTATGACTCTGTAGAAGAAAGCCAACCTGTCTTTCTCACAGAGTCTTTGTGATTATAATTTTGTTAAGTGTGCTGTTTGTCATGAAAATTTAGTTAAGTACCAGATAAATATTTGTTAGGGGCTGGTGGTCTCAAGAGTCCTGTGATTTTGGTTTGAATCCAGGATTCACCATTCACCAGCTATTGGCTTTAGGCAAGTTAATCAATTGTCTCTATCTCATTTTTCACATCGTGAAATTAGAATTAAAAACAGAACTTAATATTATTGCCTTGAGGACATATATATAGTTTCTAGTGCAGTTCCAGTTGTATATAGTAGGGCCTTAAATAAATAGGAACTGCTTTTAAAGTGCCATATACTTGTGAGGGTCTTTTATCAATGTTTATACCTCTGCCACCTATGAATGGGAGCCGGGCCTTGGGCTCTCCCATTTATTGTTATGTCTGCATACTCTAGAACAGTGTTGACATAAATAATGCTTAATAAATGTTTGATGAACTAGTGAATGAATAAGCTCATAGTTCAGTCTCCACATTGAAAACACATCAGTCTTATGTGATTTTGTGTGACAATAGCCTGAAGACTAGGGTGATCCAAGGTGAAACCCTGGTCCAGTGCCTAAAAAAGTTGAGCTCCCTTCCATATTTCTGCATTTGCAGTGTTTTTTTCTTCTTTAAATAACATTTATTAACTATTTCTGATGATTAAAAAATGCATATTGATTATAGAAAATTGAGCAATATCCACAATCCCCCAACTCTAAACCATTTTTTTTTTCTGTAGACAGACTGTTTTTTCAAATTGAGATATAATTGACATGTAACATTATTTGCAGTGTTCTTGTAAGATTTCTAATCTTAAGTAAGCAGCCACTGAGGATGTGCTGACAATAAAGTAAACCAACATGCACTTTGATGAAAGTGGAATAGCCAGGGCAGTTATCTGATTTGGGTTGGGAATGGCAGTGGTGCTGTGTTATGAGCTGATGCACACAGCTCTTGTTTTTGTGCTTCTTACTGATGCCATCAGTATTCCCTCTTCCTACTTCTTGCCACCCTGAGTAACTCTCTAGGGCCAGCTTGTTGGATCCTAAAGTATCAGATTATGTCATTTAAAACCACAGGGCTCAGGGTACTCTGCTAACACCTAAAGATGAAGCCACCCTCCTCTCTGAGTTAAACTGACTCTTCACCACACATGTGAAAGATGATTATAATTGCATTGACAATTCAGAGTCTAACCACTCATGACCTCACTTTCTAGAGTTAATACGTATTGGTTTTCCTCTCTGAGTTAAACTGACTCTTCACCACACATGATTATAATTGCATTGACAATTCGGCGTCTAACCACTCATGACCTCACTTACTAGAGTTAATACGTATTGGTTGTCATAGTTTTCACATCAAATCTCTCATAGGATCCTTATAACACACTTGCGAAGGACATAAAAAAGGTATCACATCATTATTTTAAAGGAACTGAAGTTCATGTAGGTATTACTGTTTCAGAATAGGAAACTCTATGGCCTCATTAAAACTTGGCCCTAGTGTCATCTTCGGAATAAATTTACTGTTTGATGTTAGGGCACTCATCTAAACAGGTTTAGATTAACTCTGCTATGATGTGACTATGTACTTAGGTGCGTGGCTTCTTTCCAGCTCTAACATCCAACGATCCCTAATTCTTCATAACATGATGAGAGACAAAATGTGATGGTGGCAGAATTAGAAGCCATGAGGTCTTCTGAATCTGAATCTAAATCTAGTTTAAAAAAAAAAACTATATATCTATATATAGATATCTAGATAGATCTATAGATAGATCTATATAGATCTATATAGATATATAGACATATAGTTTAGACATATCTATATGTCTATATATCTATATAGATCTATATATCTATATATCTATAGATATCTATACATCTATATATCTATAGATCTATCTATATATCTATATCTATATCTATATCTACATATATATACGCACACATACATAGACAGCTGCCAATAGCAAACACGAAGAGAGTTCTGGGCACATCTTTCATGCCAGGAGTTTCTTCCAAACCTGGATGCTCATCAGATTTACCTAGATTTGTTAAAAATACAAACTCTGGAGTTCCTTTTCAAAGGTTCCTGATTGTGTAGGTTTGGTTTCTTGGCCCATTTTGAGATCTAGTGATCTAGGTCATGAAATAGGGTTCTGAATTTGTTGATTCCACCGGCCTTCTCTTGAAGTGGTGCCAACAAAATAAGCTGGTTGCCCTATGACTCCGATATAGAACAATGCAATGACTAAAACAGGATTCACTGGGGATATAAAAATGCACCCTTCAAATTTCATATTTGTCTAAGAAGTCTGATATCCAACACGCATTTATTGTCTTTCTCCCATTTTAAGGTAGAGTCTTGAAGATGAAGAAAATGAGGTAAATGAGCATGATATTCAAGACCTCACAGCCATTTCTGGAAGAGGAAATTATACCGAATCACCTTCCCCATGAAATTGTTTAAAAGGAATAAATTAACGTGATTGGTTGCTGTGAAACAACTGGCTTTCAGACCATGATGTTTTATCTGCTCATTCCTTGTAAAGGGCTATCTCCTTGATTCCTACAGTTAAGTGGAACCTAAGTGGAAGAGGAACTTTTGTTTCTGAGCTGATAATCAGCTTTAAAAAAAGGTACTTAACGAAGTCCAGACAGGATGTCAGTTGGAGTTTTTACTAAGCTCAAAAGTGTTTGCGATTATACAGAAAACAGATAAAGTTGAGGAAATAAGACCAACCAAAGCCAATCATAGTATCAAGTTTATGTAACTTTTTTTCACATATTTTAAATTATATGTTAATATATTTTTTTAAAAAAATAAGCTAAAAGTCCAAAATAGCGCAGATCTCAAAGTAACTTTCTATCTTGGTCACACATGGAAAGGTAAACAACATTCATCTATAGTGACCTTTGGTCAAACTACCTGCCCCAGGAAGTGGTATTGCGCACAGTGGAAAGTCAGACCTGTCAGGTTTGAATGCTGACTCTGCCACTACTATGTACATGACCTTGGCACAATCACCAGCTACCTGAATTATGGTATTAAGCCTGCTAACGAGCTCCCTGCTTTTGTCATTGCCCTTCAGTTTATTCTTAGCACAGCAGCCAAAGAGAACCAGTCAAAATGCAAGCCAGATTGTGCCGCTGTAATGCCATGATGTTCCATCTCCCTCAGAGTCAAAGCCTAAGTTTTTACAATGGCTTACAATGCCCTGCATGACCAGACTGACAGCTGCCATTTTTTCCTCTCTAATCTCATCTTGCACTTCCTTTGTTCATTCGGTTCCAACCATACTCACCTCCATAGCCTTCCTCAAGCTTTCACCATGAAGATTTATAACTGCTGTTTTCTCTGTCTGAATTGCTCTTTCCTTGGATATTTATGTGGCTCATGTCTTCATGTCCTTCAGGTTTTTGCACAAATGTTGCCTTTTCAGTGAAACATTTCTTAATTTAAAATTACAATCTTTCCCCACCACATGTTCTATCTCATTCCATGTTGGGTTTTCCCTTCTTATCTCTTATCACTACCATCCAATATGTTATTTTACTTATCTCATTCATTACCTTTCTTTACCCAATGGAATTTAAGCTATACGAGGAGAGGAGAGTTGTCAATTGTATGCAACAACCTATTCGTGATATCTAGAATTAATGCCTAGTATATTGTAAACATTGAAAAAATATTAATAGATGAATGAGGGGGATAGTGAATGAATTAAAGATACTAGTATTCTCTAAGAGTCATTTTCTCATTTTGTAAAGTGAAAATAATACCTCTTAGCATAACCCTGTTACATCCTAGATACCTAATTCATTAGAAATCTCTTCTTTACATCCAGGCTCATATGAAAACATTTTTTATCATCTACATCCCAGGAGAGAGTTAACAATAAGTTTCTACCTATAACACCAGCATTCCAATTCCACAGTCCTTCTATCAAGATTTTATTTTGCAAGTTACTTTGACAAATAGGCTTTTTCTGGTTGGTTCATGTCTTTTTACACAGTAGGTGTCCAATAAATATTAGTTTCCTTTTTATTTCTACCATTATTCTAATGCACATAAACACTGTCTCAGCCAATAAGTTCCTTTTAAAGATCCTTTGCTTATCTCATTAAAATCTAAAATGCCACAATTCAAATACTAAGCAAAGACTCAATAAATGTTGGTTTAAATATATATATGAAAGATTGGGACCTTAATAGTATTTTTCTCCCTCAAGAAATGCAGATGGTTAGGGGGCCTTAGCTGCCTATTCCCATGCATGAGTTATTTTCAGGGAAAGTGTGGATCCAGTTAGAATAGCAATGATTTTGCCATATACACGTATAGGTAGCTTACATTGCTGAGAGGCAGTGGACAAAGGCACAGAGAGCCTGGGGCTGCTTTGGTTAGATTCTGTTTTCCACAGAGATCTTTTGGCGACCACATGTATGCTCCAGTTTATTTATCTAAGGCTCTTCTTGTAGGGCCAGCCCAGAGGAAAAGAGAGGGCACTTCCAGATGTATTAAGGAAGGCAAGTACTTGGAAAGCCTTGGATTGGGTTTCAGCCAGTCTTTATAAAATGCTAAGAATAGCATTTATATTCTAAGTTTCCTTTCCCAGACCACAGAGCCCTGGGGAAAAAATATTATAACAAATAAAGGTGCCCTCTCGGCACTCGGGGAAATATTCACAGATTTTCAGAGAATTTTTCATTCAAGGATTCAAACTAGAATTGAGTCATATTTGGTGTGTGTGTATGTGTGTGTGTGTGTGCATGTGCACGTGTGTGTGTCCTACATAACAATGGATGATGAAAGCCAAATGGTTTATAAATAAAATCCCAAGCTTTGAGGCTTGAGTGATATTATCCACACTCTGTTCAGTATTCCTTTAGACTCAACGTGGCGATTGTATGACAATGGTTATGAATTTTCTTCTTATGCTGCAATGAAGTTAAAAGCACAGACAGAACAGTACAAAGGAAGCCCTCACGAAGAAAAATCTTCAAGGCAGCATTAATATAGAGAGAAATAATTATCTAGGTGATACAAAGATATCGGATATTGGGACATGTGGAATTATTAAAGAAAAAAAGCCTTGAGATGTGTGTAATTAAAAATGAAGAACTACAGGCCCGTAAAAATATTGATGATACAATATAACAAAAGAATTAGCATTTTTTTTCTTTTAAAAAAGATTTATTCTGCATTCGTAGACAATATTAGAAATTCTTATTGATCAAATAGGTCACAGTTCTGATTTAATTTTTAAAAGGTTTTTATTAAAATATAGCTAACATACAATATTGTATTAGTTTCAGGTGTACGTCATGGTTATTCAACATTTATATACCTAAAGAAGTGATCACCATGATAAGTCCAGCAACCATCTGACACTGTACAATGCTATCATAATATTATTGACTGTATTCCCTGTGCCGTACATTAGATCCCCGTGACTTGTTTTACACCTGGAAATTTGAAACTCTTATTCCCCTTTATCTGCCCTCCACTCCCGCCTTTTTTGATTTTTCAATTACAGCTGACATTCGATATTATTTTATATTAGTTTCAGGTGTACAGCAGAGTGGTTAGACATTTATATAACTTATGAAGTGATTCCCCCCCAAATAGTCTAGTCCTCATGTGGCTCTGTATATAGTTATTACCATGTTATTGACTATGTTCCCTGTGCTGTACTTTATATCCCATGACAATTTTGTAACTACCAATTTATACTTCTTAATCCCTTCCCCTTTTTCACCCTGCCCTCCAACACCCTGCTCTCTCACCTGGCATCCATCAGCTTGCTCCCTGCGTCTATGAGTCCATTTCTGTTTTATTTGTTTCTTTGTTTATTTTGTGCATTAGATTCTACATATAAGTGAAATCATATGGTATTTGTCTTTCTCTGTCTGACTTATTTCACTTAGCATAAACCTTCCAGGTCTGTCCATGTTGTCACAAATGGGAAGATTTCATTCTTTTTTATGGCCGAGTAATATTTCATTGTATATATGTACCACTATTTATTTATCTGGCCGTCTATTGATGGGCACTTAGGTTGCCTCCATATCTTAGGTATTGTAAATAATGATGCAATGAACATAAAGTGCACATACCTTTTTGAATTAGTGTTTTGGATTTCTTCAGGTAAATACCCAGAAGTAGAACTGTTGGGTCATATGGTAATTCTATTTTAAATTTTTCGAGGAACCAATTTACAATCCCAGCGACAGTGCACAAGGGTTTTATTTTTCTCTATATCCTCATCAATACTTGTTGCTTTTTGATTTATTGATGATAGCCATTCTGACAGGTGTGAGGTGATATCTCATTGTGGTTTTGATTTGCATTTCTGTGATGATTAGTAATGTCAAGAATCTTTGCCTATGTCTATTGGCCATCTGTACGTCCTCTTTAGAGAAAAGTCTACTTACATCCTCTGCTCATTTTTAAATTGGATTGTTAGGGTATTTTGTGGTTAAGTTGTGTGAGTTCTTTATAAATTTTGGATATTAACTCCTTATCAGATCTATTATTGGCAAATATCTTTTGCCATTCAGTAGGATATCTTTCCGTTTTGTTGACAGTTTTCTTTGTTGTGAGAATTAGCATGTTTTAAATGTTTGTGCTATATGGCTGGTCCTGCATAAGGCATTCTATATACTCATCAAGTAATCACAGCAAATAATCCTTTATGGTAGTTATTTTCCCATTTTACAGCTCATGAAACTGAAAACATAGTGGACAAGTAAATTACCCAAGAAAATATAGCTACAGCCTTTGAAAAATAACCTAGATAGTCACCCTCCAAGGCGCACGATCTATGCTTTTTGCTACATGGATTTACTAGTTAACAATTCTAAACTTTGAACCAGGATACAAACAATTCTCTAAGATTTAGTACAAGGAAAGCTACATTTCAACCCGGACAAACAAAATTCTGGTGTGTGTGTGAAATGAAATAAGATTTTTCTACTAATTATAAGTGTTATTATTAAAGTGTCTTTTTGAGGCTTCAGATTTGGGGAACAAATGGCATAGATTCACTTCTCCCTGCTTTTCTTACTATGTACAACTAAAAACACCTGGAAATAACGCAGCAGGTAACTACAGGAGAGCAAAGAAGGTGGACTGACTGGAGACCCCAGAACTTAAGGAAAAGCACAGTGGTCCAATGTCTCCTGACTTTCCATCTGGTAGTGGGAGGCGTCACAGTCCTGGCATCTCCTGGCCCTCCACCCAGCAGAAGGTGGGTCAGATAGATGCTTTCCTCCCTTGACAACACCAGCCGATCAAGGGGAGCCCCACTGACTCTAGCCAGCCTGGAGAGCAAGCCAAGGGAAACGACATCTCAGCCCTCATCAAGCAGCCCAAGGAGGTTCCTTTCTTACCCATGGGTGGCACCAGCAGGGACCAAGCAGGAACTCACCAGCACCAGGCAACCTGAAGAAGAGCCTTCCATTCCTCTAGCCCAGAGTCTTCCTCCCACCACCAAACTAGCAGTACTAGGTCCAAAGAAGCACATTCTGTCCCCATAGGCAATACCAGTGTAAATCAAGTCAGAGTTCCAATGTCACCTAGAACCTAATAGCACTTCAAGGGCTTTGAAATCTAAATTGGCATAAGCATTGATATTGAACCACAGTCCTTAACTACACCCAAATAGAGTGACTACCTGCCAGAAAATATTTAAATATGGTCTCCTCACATAATATCCAAAATGTCCAAGCTGCGATATAAATCATTCCTTCTACCAAGAAACAGAAAAGTCACAACATGAATGAAGAAAGACGAGAGTTGCTAATATTGAAAGAAATCACACGTTAGAATTATTTGATAAGGATTTTAAAGGAGCCATCATATAAGTGCTTCAGTCAGCAATTTCAAATACTCTTGAAAAAAATTAAAAAATAAAAAATCTTCCCAAAGAAATAAGAACTTTAAAAAAGACTAAATGGAAATTATAAAACTGAAAAATACAATAAAAATAAGCTTAAAAATCTTACTGAGTGATAATAGAATATAATAAAGGCTTGATAATAGAATATAATATAGGCAAAAATTAGTGAACTCAAAGATAGAACAATATATATTATCCACTTTGAACAATGAAGAAAAGATAGAAAAAGAAGAATGGAGTCGTAGGTATCTGTAGGACAGCAGCAAAGCTGTAATATTCATACCATCAGTGTTCCAGATAAAGAAGAGAAGAACATGGGGCCCAAAATTTATTTGAAGAAATAAGTGAAAACTTTCCAAATTTGGCAAAAGGTATAAACCTACAGATTCAAGAAGTTGAGTTAACTACAAATAAGATAAACGCAAAGAATTCCTCATCAAGACTCATCATAATTAAACTTCTGAAAATTGAAGATAAATAAAAAAGTCCTGAAAGTAGCCAGAAAAAAAAAAATGACTCTACCTATAGAGGAACGTTAATTCAAATTCATAGATTTTTCATCTGAAACCATCATGGCTAGAAGAAAATGGCATGTTTTTCAAGTACTGAAAAAAAAATTATCAACATTGAATCCTGTATTAAGTACTTTAAGTATAAAGAATGTACTTTAAGTATAAAGGGGCGGGGGGAATAAAAAAATTCCCAGATGATAGAAAACTAAGAGAATTTGTTGCTAGTAGACCCAACTGAAAGAATGGCTAAAGGAAATTCTCTAAACAGAAAGAAAATAATGATTGAAGAAAGCTTGGAACTTTAGAACGGAACGGGACAGAACAAAGAAATGGATAGAAATAAGGATAAATAAAATAAACTATCTTTCTCCTCATGACTTTCTTAAATCATATTTAATAGTTAAAGCAAAAATTCTAACGTGATTTGGTGCTCAATGCATGTAAAGAAAATAATTAAGATAATTATATTTTTTAAATAGGGAGGAAAATGGACCAAAATGGAAGATTTCAGTACACTGGAAAGTGGTAACATGTCAGCACTAGTAGACAGTAATAACTTATGTGTGTGTGCTGTAATACCTACAGCAAAGGCCAAGAAAATTATACAAAGCAATATATTCAAAAATACTAAATAAATCAAGTAGGATTCTAAATAATGTACTTGTAACCCACAGAAAGTCAATAAAAAAAGAAACAGAAGAATGAAAACCAAAAAGAACAAATAGAAAACAAAAAATAAAATGATACATTTAAGCCCTAAGCTGAAAGGAGTCACCAATTGCATATCTTTTACCTCTGGATTTATGTTTAGACCTAGCATCTGTCCTGTAATTTTATATCTCTACCTATTCTGATGAAGTCAGTTAGGAAATCCTTTGACCTCTGGAGTAATGTATTTAATATAAGTTTCTCAACCCATATTATAAAAAGTAGTAGTGGTGCTAGATAAGAGAAGGGAAGAGGGTTTAAAACATTCAGGGTTGTTTGCTTTGCATCATTATATACCTAAAAGAACAAACTACCTACAGGTCATTTAACCTGGACTTCTATCTCTTGCAAATGACTATCTGATTCATAGTCATCTTAATTCTATCTTTAAATCTGCCTAATTACCAAGTTGATTGTCTAACCATTGTTCCTCATTGGAGGATTTATTATACCTGAGATTTTTGAGCCAATGTATTTATGGTAAGCTACGAATTCAACATAATTCCAAACTACTTGTTCAGAATTTCTTGAATTTCTTTCTACAGTTACACAAATCAACCAAAAAAAACAAGAAAGAAAAGGAAAAAAAAAAAGGAGTACATTTTAGTAGCCCCTTTCATCTCATATCTTGTTTTCAAATTATTTCATCTCACTTATGGTCATGGCCAGGAAGATTATACTCCTTCTATTTTGGTGTTTCCATCTATCTCTTGTTTAGCATATTGATCATAATTTTAAACTCAGATCTACTATTTGATGAAAAAAAAAAAAACCAGACTAAAAATTTACAATTAAAAAATGTTTAAAGGTAAAGAAAGTAAAATCAACAGCCCCAACGAAAGTTTTCTCATTTTAGGAGTAGATTAGTACAGTGAGTAAATATTTAATTTGAAATTTTCCTGAAAAAGAAGTTGACTTGAATATTGATCTGGTGCATTTACTGTCAATAGCATCCTCCATGCTGAATGACAGCTGTGGCTTACAGGTAAGTATGTTTGTAACAGGAGAAATTCTTGAAATAGGCAATAGGAAGGTGACTCAGCAGGTCAGAGCCCAGCATGAAGAGTTCATAAAACCTGTGAGGAAACTGGATGACCCGCCACAGCAAAGCACATTTCAGATCACAGGATACCTGGCTCTTACTTCCTGCCACAGTTTACTTCTTTGGGTGGTTTTCATCTTGGAACTGTTAGTTTTTTCCTTTTATTGGTGCCTTAATGTCCAAGGCAGATATATTTTAAGTTTTTTACAACAAGATAAAGAAAAGTGACAAGAAACAAGCCAGAAGGTCAAATGATAGACTCTCTCCTGCTCCCTCCTTTCTATCTGTGTTGAAGATGTATCAGAAAAGGTCTGGATTCTAGTTCCAGCTATGTGGTCCTTGACCTGAAATCTCACTTTATTCTTATATGAAACAACTTGCACCCTGAAAGATTTCAGATAATTCACTTAAAGTGCCTGGTACATAAAAAGTGGCAAAACTATTTACAACTGTTGCTTATCTCAAAGTTTGACCGATCATTTAAAATCAAGAACAGCTACACATTTCTACATCTCACCAATAGAATCTCATTATGAAGTTTTCCCATTTGAAAGACGGAGCAAGAAGGAGTAAGAGCAGTGGTCTGAAATCGGGAGGCGTGGGTTTGCACTACTTATGCAATGAACTTGGACAGAATCCCTCACTACTCTGGACTCGGGAGTCATCAGTTATAAAATGTGTTTATTTGCAAGTACATTTGGTTGTCCCAATTACCCCATATTCAAGAACAATTCATCTCAGCCACAGTAATAGTAGTAGTAGTAATAGTAATGGTGCTTATTACATGTCTGACACTATTCTAAGCTCTTTATACATACTAACGGATATAATGCACTAACCTATGCAATAAATACTATTATTTTTATTCTCAGATTTTATGGAAAAAGAACTGAGGCATAGAGAGGTTAAGCATATGTCATGATGTCACCACACATAGACAATTACAGAAGAAGGATTTATACGCAAGGTGCTGGGGAGCCGCATTCCAGGTCCCTAACCACCATGCACAGTGAACGTTATGTGACGAGTGCATTTGGCCATCTCTACTGCTGAAATTTTTAGAAGGGGAATTAAAAATCTTAAGACAATTCCTTATGAGTGGAAAGAAAAAGGGCTTAAAATAGTGACCTGGAGCTGAAGACCTCCAAGGTCACCAAGTATTAAGGCAGTCCACTTCAGTCCACCGAGCATTAAGGCAGTCACACTGAATACATATATCCTTAATCCCTAACCTCCCCCCCCAAACCAGAAGCCCACTATTAAAGAAACCCCTGAACACACTTGTTAGTACTCCAAGTCTGCAAATCCAGATTACTCTATTTTCTAGCAAGGTTGAAGAAGATAAGTGTTGAAACTGTCATTTCGGAGAATGGGAGGTGACCAAGGCAAGATGAAAAATTACTGGAAGTCATTACTATTGGACTATCAATGTCTTTAATTGTAAATTTAGTTTCATACATTACTTATAAGGTGGGCCTAATTCTCTAGTTGTAATATGCCAAAATAAAGATGTGCATATCACATAAATCACCCATGTTTGCAAACAGGTCCTTCCCCATTGCTACCAGCCCCTCGTGCCTTTAAATCATCTGTTGGCTTATAAACCACTCATTAGGAACTAGTCTATAGTATTTGGCATGGCCTACAAGGTCCCTGGCTCTTTCCTACCCCTCCAGAACAAGCTACCCATCCAATGTGCAGACACATTGGCTTCCTCTTTTCTCACTCAATGCTCAAAACTGTGTCTTTCTTTAGGGCTTTGGGGCATGCTATTCCCTCTCTTTGGCATCTTCCTACTCCCTCTCACATAAAACTCAACCTCTGCCTAGCTAACTCCTCTAAATCTTCATAGTGTGTGAGGTAAGTATTACTCCTAGGAGACAAAAGCACAGAGAGGCACAGTAACAAGCAAATAGTCAAGGATGCAACGAAGAAGGGGCAGTCAGTATTTGAATTGTTTTCTGATTCCTTAGCATCTTTTTTTATTCTTGAATAACATTCTCTCCCTTTCCAACATTCATATTTGAAGGTCTGAAATCGTAATGAACATTTTGTGTATTAAGGCTGTTTATCAGAATGTTAGAAATTTGGTTTTTAAAGCACAGCGCTCCTGTCATTTTTGTGCTAACTTGACTTTCTCCAGACTCCCAGTCTGAATGCTTAGCTGAGCCCTCATGGCGGTTTGACTGCCTCTTCATTTGTTCCTTCATGATTCCAACTTACACCTTTCTCTCTCTCTGTCCAAGTCTCTATTTTTTGGCATTTAAGCACGCATTGTTTTCTAAGATCTTTTGAATCTCTGTCTGGTATTATTTAACTCTTATATTGTTATTAAATTCTTGAATGTGTGTATCTCTGATTCTTCCAACTAGGCTAGAAGTCCCTTGAGCTTAAGAGAGAATATTTTACAAATAATCGGCAATCATTTTCATTTGTATGTGCACGTCGCAGCATATAAAGTTCTTCAACACACATCCTCCCATTCACGTTCACAATGTCTCTGTGAGAAGGCAAGGCAGTTATTTTACAGATGAGGAAAGAGATCAAAGAAATAACTAACTTGTCTAGAATACCATCACTTTTGAGGAGCAAAAGAAGGTCTTAGGGTTTCTAACTGCACTTTTTTAATTTGAATTTTTGCCACCACACCAAGCCATCTATCACATATTTCCAGAGCGTCTAGCACAGGCTCTTGTATACAATGGATACTTAATAATTATTCGTGGATTGATTTTAGATTTTTAAAGGAAACCAAATAAAGTAAGAACCATCAGGATCTGGATCCACATGACAAACATCTGTATGAAAATAAATAAATGAACTCACTGTCTGGATGCTTTCAAAATGTCCATGTTTAGTGTCGAGGAAACTATTATTTTGGCTAAACTGACTAAGATTTTCCCTTATTTTCTTGAATATTTATGGCTTTAAGGACAGATGCTAGAGCTCCAATCTTGCAAAAACTGGAAAGTACATACGTGAATTAAAGTAATTTTTGTAAGTTTTGGTTCTTTCAGGATCATGCATGCCTCTGTGATTGTTGTAAATGAGTAAACAGCTCTTCTTGTCCTTCGGCTCATGGCCAGTGAAGGAGGTGTGTAAGTCTGTCTGGGAAGTCAGAAACATGTGGTGGCTCAGGGTCCTGGGCAAAATAGGGTAACAATAATAGTCATTTTTCATTTTCTAGTCCTTGGTGTCTAAATGACTTTGGGGAATTTAACAAAATATACATAAAGCTCAATTCTGAAAACAAAGCAACACATCCCCGGAGGCTTAACAAAGCAAGGCCCGAGGGAAAATAATAATAAACGCTTTCCTTCCTTTGCCACCAACATTACAAACCATCAGCAGTGACACTGGGAACAAAGAAGTCAGAGGTTACGGGAAGGGGAAAGTTTTTCTCTCAGTTTCACTAGAGAGGAAATCACAAAGAAAATATAGGTCTATGGCCTCTCTAGGAATTGCTTTTAGGAATAGGTAGAACGTGAGTTGTACATAAAATGACAGCCACCCCTCACCTCCTCACACACACATACAGTTGTCACACACCCCATCACTAACTATAAGAAATACCTCTGAGAGGTGATCTCGGCACATCACCGTGTAAGAGGAGGAAACTGTCATGGTCACAGACACAGATACTTGACTCACTTAACTATTGACATAGCATATGTATAATAATTGAAAGATGCTTGCACTGTATTACCTAAAAAAGCAGGTTATGATCAATATGTACATTTTGTCCCACTTTTGATACAAATATGAATACATATGTGTATAACTTATGCCTGTTAGAATGCATTGAAATATGTACAGTTGTTTTTCTTATTTTTGGTGGTAAGAATACAGGCATTTAAAAAATTTCTCTCTATGCTCCTCTGACTTTGATATTTACCTACAATGACTATTTATCGCTTGTGTCAAAAAATAAATGTTATTAAAAATCTAAAAAACACCAGTAGTTAATGGCAGACACACACTTATACAGAAACCCAAAGAAACAAACTTGTGTACGATCGCTGTTTACAAATTTGATGAACCGCGGGCATGCAAAGATTTGTGGCTGAAGCAAGACTTTAACTTTGAAAAAGGGTATTTTATCAGGTATCTCAGTACCTGTCAGTGGTGTATACCTCCATCACTGATAACAGCTCGCTGACAAAATCTGGCTTCAAATGTACCATCCACTTCACTTGGGCAGTTTACTTAATCTTTTTCTGTCTCTATTTCTCCATCTGCAAAATGGAGCTAATAATAATATCTTATCTCATTGAGTTTGTTGAGTATTAAATGAGATAGTCCCTGTGAAGTGCTTGACACACATGTCTGGTAAATCGTAATCACTCAATAAGTGTTATCTAATATTATCATGATTGTGAAATCTGCATTTTCATCATCAAGTTGTTACTCTTTCCTGAAAGGGCCTCAGTTTTATGTTTCCAGCCTAGATTTCTCCTCTGTTCTTCAAACCCATACATCTCAACAACTATTCAACACCTATTCTTGAATATATCAATGGTCTTAAAAACTAACAACTCAGACATGGAACTTATAAGTTTCTCTTCCCAAAACTAAGCCTCGTGTAGTTATCTTCATTTCTGTGAATGAATAATATTATCTATGCAGCTGGAATAAGGTTCTGGCCAGAACCTCAGAGGACTTCTTTATACCATTGAAATAACCCTCAATTCTGCCCACCTCATTCCATCTCACTATCACCCTTCTAGATCATTCGAATACCGTCTCTCATGTGGACCACTATGGGAAATTCCCAACTGGTCTCCTCACATGTACTGTGCCCCCCATCCCATGCGTTTCTTTCCTGTAGGCAAAGTGATAATTTTAAAACACATATACAATCATATTACCTCTGTGCTTAAAACTTTTCAGTGGCTACACACTGCTTCAACGAATAATAATCAAAATCCCCTACCGTGGCATCATCGAGTGCCTGCTTACCTTTCCAGCCTCAGTTCACGCCCCGGTCAATTGTGCTTTATTCACAGGGGCATTTCATTAGTGCCTCTAGCCTGATGGGTTCCCCCATATAGTAGGTCACTTGTGACATTCTTTATCTTCCCACTCTCATCACATCAGTCCAGTCAATTCCTCATTGTCCACACTTTTTGCCTAAACATTCAGCAGATGCTCTTTCTCATACTTCTCAGAGAGAATCCAAGCAAAAAAATAGAAAACATTTTTTTCTTTCTTGTAGCCGAATCTAGCAACTTGCCCACATCTGTACCTGAAATCTTCGATTTCCTTCCCATTACAGTATGTTTTAGACCAACCTCACAAGTCTCTTGATCTTGTACTTTCTCAGGAAATCCTCTGCTATTCTTCCCTTTTATTTGTCACTATCAATTTCTCTCTGCAGCTGGTTTAATTTCGACAGCACACAAACATGTACTATGGTCTCCTATTTGAAAAAATAAACTAAATTTTTTTTCTTAATTTCACATTCCCTTTGGAAACCACCGTACTTCTCTGTCTCCCTTCTTGAAAAGAAAACTACTTCCTCATATGACATCAAGCCTCACTCCCTTACGCTCAACAGAAAAAGATCTGATCCAGTCACTGGATATCCTCCCAATCATTTTCACAATTGTTCTCATCCTATTTGACATCTCAGAAAGAATCGTTATAGAAAGGCACCTTCCATTTCTTAAAACACCTCTTTTTTGGGGGTTTCATAGCAATACATTCTGATTTTCTTTCTAACTCACTGGATGGCCCGTCTCAGTCTCCTGGCCTGACTCCTTCTCTGCTCAAATTTCTAATGATGAAATGTTCCAGAGCTGGTGGTAGGCATTCATTCTGTTTTCATTTATATTTAGCTATTCTCATATAGTTCTATTCCAGATAACTCACATGAACCACTCACCATAGTTCACAGGAGGCATTTGGTGTACACTTAATATTAGTTCTCTTTCCCACTTTTTTTTTTTTTAATGTACTTGTAGCCTGATATAAGCCTCTGAAATTTAGCTCACCCAAGAACTGAGGTGCCTCTAGGATGAACAAACTCAGAATTTCTGAAAGAAGCCGTACATCTGCATGGATTGAAAATAATACCCAATGATGGCTATCTTGAGTTCAAGAGCCTTGATTTTTTTATTCCATTTTCTCATAAAAACAAACTGAGGCTATTTGTCAGACTTTATAAACCCCTTGGTAAAGGGATTCCTCTGGCCTTCAGTTGAAAGTAAGAACCCTGTAATTGACTCTGTAATAAGACTGTTTCTAAACTCTTGTGATAAGAAAGAAGAAGGGGAGTGGAAAGGCTTCCAAGAGACAGTTTGAAAATTTAGAAATAAACACTACGTTAGCCCAAATGGCCTAACTGAAAAGGTTACAATATCTATCCAGATCATAACAGAAATGCCTAAAGCTTTGCACATAAAATTCTTAGGGTTCAGAAAGGTTTAAAGATTCCCTAAATAACTGGAGAAGTCAAAGGAAGTAAGAAGATTCTAGAGTCACCTAGTAGAGTCATATGGGGCAAACTAATCTAGCGCTTCCTAATAAAAAAAAGTTTCTTCATTCAGGATCTATGAGTGACATTGAGATGTTCTCCTTTGAGATCTATAGGATGTAGGAATTGACGTTCTGCAATTTCTGTACTTTTCCTACTGAAAAAATAAGTAATAAATGATATATACTTTCTTTTCTTTTAATAAAAGTTCTTTTTGATGCATTGTGACTAGCAGTCATCCAAGTGGAGAGACTCTCCCAGGTTGCTGTGTTGGAGCCAAGTCAGATGAGCCATGTCATCACAAGGAAGTAAAAAACACCAGGCCCTTTGTACCAAGGACATCTCAAATACCACGGGGGCTGAGGAGATGTGGGTTGGACCACACAGATGAAGGAAAAGGAGACCCATGAATTTCAAAGAAAGTCCAAGTGGCAACCGCATCTCCAATTACATTTTTTTCAACATGAACCCACAGTTCTGTTACATCGAGGGCCCCATGATGTGCAAAAGTTATCATTGTTCTCATTATTAGTCAGGACACTTTGGAATCAAATGACAAACATACATTTATATTCTCTTTAGCAAAAACATATTGTTGGTTTACATATCTGGGAAGAATATCAAGGTGAAGTCACAAAAATTGAAGGAGAAACTGTAAAATTCAAAACATCAAAAACCGAACCCTAGCATTCAAAACCACGCTATTACTC
>NW_006439568.1:5649007-5655634 GCF_000325575.1 Pteropus alecto | reverse complement strand
GCTGACCTCATTCTTTCCTATTGCAGACAGATTTTCTCCATGTGGCAGGATCTGTGGCTACTGGCATTCTCATTTTAGCAGCCTACATAGAAAGTAGAATATAATTTCACTGGTATCTATATCAATCTCAGAGAAGGAGAAATACAAGCCCAGAATACGTCACTTCTCTTTGCTTTGGAACAAGTGCTATTTTCAGATATATCAGTACTATAATTGGGACAAGCCTGAGTCATGAACAGAGGGGAAAAATTAATATAATATTGTATATAAACTATACTTCAATAAAAATAAATTTAAATAAGGAGGTTAGGAAGAAGTGACATGCTATTCTCACGTACAGTCATGCATAGCTTAATGACAGGAATATGTTCTGAGAAATGTATCATTAAGTGATTTTGGCACTGTGCAAACATCATAGAGTATACTTAACGCAGACCTAGATGGTATAGCTTATTGCTTGTAGGCTATGAACCTGTACAGGATGTTACTGTACTAAATACTATAGGCAATTATAATACAATGGTAAGTATTTGTATATCTAAACATAGAAAAGGTACAGTAAAAATATGGTGTAAAACACATAAAATGGTACACCTGTGCGGAGCACTTACTATGAATGGAGCTTGCAGAAAAGGAAGTTGCTCTGGGTGAGTCAATGAGTGGTGAGTGAATGTGAAGGCCTAGGACATTACTGTACACTACTATAGACTTTATAAACACTGTACACTTATGGTATACTAACTTTAGACAAATATTTTTCTTTCTTTAATAATAAATTCACCTTGACTTACTGTAACTTTTTTACTTTATGAACATCTTAATTTTTTTAATGTTTTGACTCTTTTATAAGAATACTTAGCTTAAAACACAAACATATTGTATAGCTGTACAAAATATTTTCTTTCTTCATATTCTTATTCTATAAGCTTTTTCTATTATTTTTTATTTTTTATTTTTTAAACTTTTTTTTCGTTAAAAACTAAGACACAACACACTCATTAGTCTAGGCCTACACAGAGTCAGGATCATCAATATCACTGTCTCCCACCCCACATCTTGTCCCACTGGATGATGTTCAAGGAAATAACACGAACAAAGCTGTTGCCTCCTATGATAACAAGATATTCTTCTAGAATACCTTCTGAAGGACCTGCATGAGGCTCTTCTTAAGGAGGTATCTCTCTTTTCAGAAATATGTCTATGATGGCTTACTTAGTTTATTTCTTTTTTTCATCATAGATTTGTTTGTAAGCAGATAATACACCATGAATATTTGTCTCTATTAATGAAAACCTTTTGGTGCTGGGGTTCATGTTTTCAAACTTTTTAAGGAGCTCGTTGAGGTCTGCAAAAGCTTCTGCTAAACGCTTCACTGTGAATTTTCTTGGAGGTTTTCCCCCATTTCTTTTGCCGCTTTCTTTTCTTCTGCTTCTTCTTCCACTAGGCACTCCTGTTTGAGTTCCAACAACTCCTCATTATTCATTTCTTCGGGAACCACCTCTAGGAGCTTCTTAATGTCATCCTCATCCACACCCAGGTTAGAATCGTTTGTCATCTCAACCACAGTCTTGTGGATTTTTCCATCTTCCTTATCCTCGGCATATCCTTTAAAGTCATGAATTAACCTCTTGAGTGTTTTCTTACAGATGCTATTCATACAATCCTTGGTGAGATCACTCCAAGCCATGGCAAAGTTCTTGACAAAGTCATAGACTGCAATCCTTCCAGAATTGCATCCGTGCCCTTCTCAGTTTCATCAATAGCTTAGATGAAAGTCTTCCTCAGGTAGTGGATTTTCTAAGCTGCTATAACTCCTCGATTGGTTGGATCAAAGAGGTAGTATTTGGAAGGACAAACATCACTTCGATACCGAGATGAAAATCTCCAATAAAAGGAGGATGTCACTTTGTTCTTGTTCTTCAAGGTTGTGTCTATGGTGGAACGGGACGCGCCTGCCTGGTGTCACAATAACCGTCACTGATTTTCCATCTACTTTGTCCTTAGTCACTTTTAATTTCACTTCCAGGTCAATGACTAGACATGGCCTCGTACTGGCAATATTAGCAGTGGATTTTGTATGCTTCGGGGCAATGACGAGCAAAAAAACACATGAGATTAAATCAAGCACAGGAGAAAACAAGGCAATCAAGAGATGCGGTAAACACGAGATACATGAGGTTGCTGCCGGCATAACCCAGCATACTGCTTTACAGCAAACTTTTTTTTTTTAATAAGTAGAAAGAGTACACTCTAAAATAATGACAAAAGGTATAGTATAGTAAATACATAATCCAGTAACAATCATTTATTATCATTATCAAGTATTGCATATTGTACCATATAAAATATGTGCTATACTTTTGAGCAACTGGCAGAGCAAGGTTTGTTTACCCCACCGTTGTGACAAACATGTGAGTGATTCATTGTATTAAGATATTACCATGGCTACGACATCACTAGGCAATATTTTTCAGCTTCATTATAATCTTAAGGGAATCACCATTATATATGCTGTTCATGGTCAATCGAAACATCGTTATGCAACACAACCGTATTCCCAAACATGATTTATTATCTTTATCTTCTTATCTAAGGAAGTATACAGAACCTGCCCTTTGGTGATTAGGAATTTTGCAGATAAAGAAAGTGAGTTAATGACTTGGCTAAAATTTTATAGGAAGTTAAATCTCCTGGAGTTTAGTTTATTCACTGATTTTATGATTTTAAAAAAGAAGGTTGGACTTCAGAGTTAGAGAAAAGATTATGAAGGTGGAAAGGAAAGATGATTCAGCTAGCAGGTAGATCTGGGAGTGCTGAAATTCCATATTCTCAGGGATGGCAGAAAAAGGAGACCTGGGTCAATTCATTCATGGATTCTACCAATATGTGTAAAGTGTCTTCTCTGTATCAGACACTGCTGGAAGCTTGGGGACAAACATGATAGGAGGGCCTTCTGCTTCCAGTAAATCATCATCTAGTGGGGGCAAGATGCTAACTAAACATGAAACCAGACAGTGTTTTATTTGATTCAAGTTCTTCGTGGGGAAGTCATGTGACATAAAAGACCATTTTTTTATAATTTAAGAGGTTGAAATATATAAAAATATATGCATCTATTCTAGTAAATATACTTAATATTTCTAGAGGCAAACTATAGTAATGTGAAACAATGGCACTTACTATAAATCAAATGCCCTGAGAACGTAGAGGAGACAGACTTTTTCTCCTGAAAGGTCTGTAAGAAAGTCTCAGAAGCAGCAGCATTGCCAATTAACTGGGAGGAGGAACAGGATTTTGTTGCATCATTTAAGAATGATTCTAATAATAGGAATTTCTGATACTCTGCAGGCTCAGTGTGGATGATATTTGACGTGTCTCAGCATCGGGCAGTAATATCAATTCACATCAACTCTGACATCAGTGGAGTCCTTTAAATGGTATTGCAAGTTATTCACATATCTGTTGACTGTTGCCTGGCACCTTGATTGTTTTTCTCACGTGCAATGTTTCTGAGCTCTTCTAGAGTGCATGGAGATTAATTTCTTTGCTCTCACTGTGTGTGCGTGTGTGTGCACGTGCACATGTGTCTGTGTATATGTTGAAAAAAGTTTTTGTGGTTAGGGGTTGAAAGTATGTACATTAAACAGTAGAGTTTTTCCCCCATTCATTAAACATATATTTATTGAATACGTGCTATGTGCCAGGTACCACACAAGGCACTTGAAAATATGAAGAGGAATAAAATAACCCTCCATTTGTAACAGCAAGGAGCTCTTTTTAGCTTTCTCTTTCTTTCTCTCCATATGTATATACATATGATTATATATCTTTATACTATAAAGATATTTGATTTATGTATAAATATAATTGTGAGATTACATATACATATATACAGTAAGTACTATATATACATATATACATATATTATATATGTAATATATATACATTATATTGTATATATGTGTATATATATATACAATATGGCTCTTGTAACAAGGAAATTGCCTTAAAAAATCAGGTTGCAGTACAAGAAATTGGAGCCAAAATTATGACCAGAGCACCAGAGACATATCAAAATGCATTTTAAAGCACAATTAGAACTTTTGACTTTTTTTTTTTTTTTGCTAAAATGTCATTACTTACCAATGATCTGAAGCTAAAGTACAAAATCTTTACCGAGGCCTACAACTGTCCTCATCATCTGCAATCTGTCCCTCTTCCTATTGCACTCTGCTGGCTTCTTGCAATTTTACAAAAACGGCATTTGTTCTTTTATGCCACAATCCTGTGTATGAGCTGTTCTTTCTGTCTGGAATGCCCCTGGGTTCTCCTCTCTGCCCTGAGGATACCTAGCAACGCATATTTATGTTCGGGTCTCAGCTAAAATGTCTCTTTCTTAGAGATTTCTGAGCCCTGCTCTCTCCAGTAGGTCGTGACTCCTGTTGTACGCTCTCAGAGGATATTCTGAATTTTTCTAACAGCACTTATTGCTACTCTAATTAAGCCATTAGTTGAGAGTCTGTCTCCCCTTCTGAAATGTAAGTCGACAGGGACCGTGTCTGTCTTTGCCGTCAAATCACCAGCACTCAACACTCAACACAGTGCCTAGATTATTAATTTCGTTAATCACTGATGAAAAATGGAGCAATGAGTGAAAAAGCAGAGATTTGTCAGTCTCAAAATGATCAGTAGAAATTCTCAAACAACTCTAAAGATCACACTTTATCTCAACTTTACCCTTAAAAGAAAGAGTTATTTGCATAGTTATTCTGCCATAGAGTTCAGTTAGATGAAGGCAAGACTCAGAACCTAAAATAGTCATTTTGGTTCTGGGTTAAGCTAATAGGGAAAACAGGTAAAACAAATAATTAACTCATCTTTTGGGAGTATAACTGTGACTAGTACATATGTTATTTTTATATTATTTTCCATTTCTATGAATCTCATATCCACTGATCCTGCAGTGGTTTGACTAGTAAAATATCATCTCTCCATATGGATTCTGCCCATACTTGTCTCATGAAATCAATCAGCTTACTAGAAAAGAGGTCTCAGCTTCTTGAAAACTTTTTACCAAACCTCTGACTTTTCCACATCAAGGGTGAGGTGCCTATCCCTACAGGGCCGGTATCGGAGGTGGTGTGAGTGTGGAAGGGGAGGGGTGGGGGCAGGAGACATTTGAGGTACAGTAGGGTCTTTGAAAGTTATAAAGGTTTTTAGGGAAACCTGAGATCTCTCAGGGCCTCAGCCCAAGGTCCTCGGACAGTTTTCATGGCTGTCGGTCAAAACAAGGAAATACGGAATTCTTCAGGCGGAACATCAAGAGGGTTTTGGGTTTCACATGAGCACTTGAGAACCATCTCCCTCAGCACATGTGGATTTCCACACACTTCAGTTCAACACCGTTGGAGGCAAACTGAAATATTTTTTCACTTGAAATATTTTTTCTATTAACCTCTTCCTCTTCTCCTCTTGTGCTTTGACATTTCTTTCCCAGGCTGATTTTCTCCTAAGGACTTAGACTTTGGATTTCGAATTTCTGATGATGACTACCCAGATGCCATTTTGTTTTCTTTCAACTTTGTTTCAAAGCTGTCTTCTGTTTCCCCAACTCCAGGGTGCTTCTTCAGGCCACGTGCCACTCTCTGTCCCTCACTGTATTTACAACTTCCTCAGTCTGCTTCCTGTCTCTAGAATCTCATTCGCCCTTCTTGCATTACTGCTCGAGAGCCGAGCTTTCATTTCCGGAGTTGGGGGTATGGTTTCAATTAGAAAGCTCTGTATCCCCCTCGTCTTCATACACACTGGCTCCCAGTGTCCCAGTGCACTTCTCATTGCTGTCTTCCACCGGTCACAGTTTGCCTTGTTAAAATATAATGATCTCATCTTCTTCTCCTTAATGACTTGACCCTATTTCTTCCCCTGAATCGCATTACGTTATGGGTGACATTATTTATGTTTTCCTTTTTGCCCCGGTGACAATTTCCATTTCCCATATGTTGGGCGAGAAAGCGCAGGCCATGTGCTTAGCACATCCTAAGTTAATTCTTTCTTTTAGAGTAACCCATCCGGGCTTCTACAGAAGTCCTCAGATCTACATCTGTTGAAGTCGCAAATTTTGCAGAGGAAATCAACAGTGTTGGAAATCCTTGGATTTGGAATCAAATTCTTATTTTAACTTAGAAAGGAAAATAAACTCTTCCATCTTCTCTTCAGTTAAATGGAAGAGAATAGACGTATGATACCCAACTAAGGGAGGTGGAATAGGGCAGTAGGGAGAAAAGGAGACTTGGGGCAGGAGACCTGGAGACCTGGAGACTTGGGGCAGGAGACCAGGAGACCCCATCTTTTGTTCTTGCTAGAGTGACATTTTAGTGCTGAAGCTCATGATTTTTTTTTCTATTAAAAAATAATTTAGTAATATTTTTCCTTTCGCTACAGACATTATCAAAGAAGTGTATTTAAAAGCGTTTAGGAACAGTGAGACGGTCGAGGTAGAGCATAATGTTTGAGAGGATGGTTTCCAATCAAGTTTGGACCTTGATTCCAGCGTGCACTGGAGTATAACCTTGAGAGAGTTATTCATTCTATAAACTGTAGTTTCTTTATCTAGAAAATTAGATAACA